>NW_003298812.1:242344-270339 GCF_000151645.1 Tuber melanosporum | reverse complement strand
GCAAGATATACTTACAAGGCATACTCCCCAGGTGTATCTCCCATGACTTATAACCAAGTCATGTACAAAACATAACAAATTATAATATAAACAAGTCATATGACTAAAGTGGTCATATGCGCAAACATAATAATATACCTTTAACTCATAATCCTGAGTTATGTATAAACCTTTTCCTTGCTAAGCCACATTCATGCCATCAAATCTGTTCACACTCTTCTCGAAAATGGGAATCAGAGGACCTTTATTTTTAGCCCAAATACAAACCTATACTATCAGCTTTATCTCAGAACCTTTTGTAATCCCATGAATGCAGTCCTTGTACCAAATTTCCTCATGTGTTCTGAATACCCAAATATCCTTAGAATCTTTGGACTTTTCGACTATACATTTATCACTAAAGATAATACCCTCAAAGTTCTCCTTTGTCCAATCCTTATACTCTATATCCCAATCTAATCTCTTGACAGTATACTCTTCTTCTAAAAGAACTCTCTTCCTTTCTTACCACTTCTTTATATTGACTGCTACTAAAGCTTTCTTGACAGTACTCAGAGAGGTACATAGTACAATATCATTGCACAATTCTGACAGCCTTTGGCAGCATGCCTTCTTGGACTCTCCGGATAGGCAGCAGCAGGTTCTGCTATTGATAATTTAGTGTCTTTCTAGTATTAGAAGGTTATTCTCATCACCCCTCTTTTAATAGCGCTTATAAAAACAGAAAACTGTACTCTTTGAAAGATTTAAAAGCTTTCCAATTTCAGAAAAAGAAAATTCTATTTTTCTCAGGGCAACAATTTGTCCTGTCTCAAAGTCTGAGAGATGGCCAGTCTTTTAAGAAGGCATTGTTGTTGAGGGATGGTTGATCAATGGAATGGCGTTTTTTGAGGTGTTATTTGGTTACCACCGATCAGACTAAACGATTTGACCTAATACTATCATTTATGTACTAAGCAGTCTAATCAGATGTGCACAATCAGATCCATTCGAGTGACCGATCTGATGATCAGATATCCCGTGATCACATGTACCACCGTAGCATTTTCTATACAACACGATTTTGCTTGTTCTCCCTCAGACTTTCAACATTCACAACCCGCTCGAGCGTAGATCGAGGGGATGCTAGTATAATAGTATGATACTGTTCCGGCCGTCTACAAAATGGTATCACTGGGTAACGCTACCGTTCCGTAGCCCAACCATTATGTTCTTGTTATGTATATAATAACACAAAATTGTCTAGCCCGTGCTATGATACTAAGTAGTTGGAGTCTCCTAGAAGACCCTGTATTGATTTTTCCGTCCCTCTCCCATTCACTTCCCCTCTCATCTCCTGCCCCACCCTCACCCAATTATCACAAATAATTCATCGAAAGAAGTGGAAGCAATCATGAGCGCTACAGGGCTCAGTTCACGGTTACCATACATTCGACGGGCAGCAATATCTGGGGAAAATATGGGGGAGGAACCCCTGTCAGGATACCCTGGGATTCCCTCTAGCCTACGAAAATACCATATCCTACATTATACAGGTTTTCTTCACCCTCCAGGCTAAAGCTCACATCCCTCCCTTTTTCCCGGGTCGAGTAAAACGGGGAAAGATAAACTCCCTGCCTTCCCATCATATGAGCCTTTCCCCCCCCTCCGGTGCTGGAAAAAATTCCCAAGCTAGCAGAAAGGAAATGGAAAGGGCGAGGAAAATATAAAATCTGACAGCAGACCTGTGAGCCTCACACTCGACCCAGGAATGGTAGTCGCTCCACCACAAGACATTTGTTGATTTCGCCCATGTAGCACCTGTATGCACCGCAGTTGGCGGATCAGGCACTGTACAGTGCACCCCTAAGTCAAACCCGGCCTCCACAACAAATTAAAAAATTTTCATCACATCTGGGGAAACCTGATTATCGGTGCTTAAAATCCTATTGGTATCATAGGTAATCTTTTTTTGACACCTGATATATCATACATATGGTAAGAAAACATTTAGAAAGGAGCTGGAACTGACAGCATATTATTTAAGAAAAAGAAGAAAAATTGTTGTCATGTGTTTTGAATTATCAAATCTGATATCATAATATAAGCTGGCAGCATTTGACGAAATCCGATACCGGTCGGTGATATTGAGCCAGCAGTATATATAGTTGGTGCTGGGGACGGGGGGGCGGTAATGATAGAGGTAGTAGCAACAGAAAATAAGACCGGCCCCAACGACCTACTAACAACGAACCCCACACTAACCAGAACCATTGGTTCACCCATTATAATCCTGCAACTCCCAACCAGCCACGAAGCATCATGGCAGTAACCCGAATAGGAACGAATCCGTCTAGAACACTTACCACCAGTAAGTTAGTACGGTACGCAGAACTAAGGTCAGTCCCATCTTCCTCGGTAATGCCAGTGCCAACACCGGCACACTCATCAGCCAACCAATTCCCCATCCCCCAATAGTATCCGACTTCGTATCTAGGATGGAGAGGTTGGCCTCTCCGGTGTGCGGCTAACCTCCCCCTTCATGAATGACCACCCACCTCAATACCTCTCTAGAAAGGAAAAATGAAACCCACGACGAAAATTTGAACCTACATGTCCACCTTCCGTCCCGATGCGAAGCACTGCGCATTATCAACGAAAGTGGTTTGCAAGCCTCGGGGTCAAGGATGCTAGGTGTGACCCGTAACAACAGCTCTCCCGGCCGACCACATCCGCTTTCTTGCTTTCGTAGATTATGCCCCTACAAACTTCTTCCATTGTTGGGCCGGGAGACCCTGACGCCATGGGACGGGGTGCTCGATAGGAGGGCTGCGGGGTTCGCACACTCTAAATTGGTTCTTGGGTGGAGTGTTAGAGGGAGGGAGAGGGGGTTATTTCTCTTGGGGGGGCAGAGGGGGTAATTCCAAGGATCGCGATAGAGCGCCGCTCTTGGAAGAATGAAGAGATGGATGAGATAGAGAAAAAAGAGAATGGAGACTGCGAATGTGCACCGAAATGAACAGACTTATAGGTCAAAGGAGGAAACCTAAGTACGGAGGATATCCAGGTGTTTATCATATAATACTCACTCCCCTCCCTCACCGCATGCAGATCTCACGGTCACCAAGCTGGAATAGTACCGGTAGTAGACTATAACCGCCATATCCCCCTTCCATTTCTCGTTATGTGGCTTGCCAGTTACTCTACCAACCCAGCTAAAAAATACTCCAAAAAATGACCATCCAGACAGAAAAATCATAGTTGCAGAGGAGTACTGTACGCTCCGTTGCCGCCCCGATCAAATAGGTTAAATGCTTGATGGCTCCGACGACACTCGTGCCCAAGGGAAGAAGTCATAGTTTATTGGGAGCCGGTTAGAATTAGCACCGCGCAGTGCTGTACGGTACAGTACTGTACACGTACAATAGCTTTGGAGAATATTCCTTCCTCTCATACGGTGCTACAGTAGTATGGCGAGTTATGATATTCGAACGATTACCCAAGTGGCGAAACGTGACGGCGCATTCCGATTCCATATTTCAAGTATGATACGTAAGGTATTTACATACCCAACCAAACAGACCACCCTAGCACACCAAAAAACATCACGAACAATCACTACCATAACAACTCCAACCCCACCCATCTATCATACCTCACACAAGCACCACACAAACACATACCCAAAACCCCAAAGTATACAATACTTCCCTCGCCTCAAAAAAAGAAAAAAGAAAAAAAAGAAAAAAAACCCTAGCACCCTGTTCCCCAAAAAAGCTCCCCGAACCAATTCGACACCTCTGACAGAAGATCACCAACCCATCCGTCTGCGTCCGGAGTGGAGTGGAGGAGAGTAGGATGTCAATATTTGGTATAGCGTCAAATGCGCGGCGGCGGGCTGCTAGCAGCGGATATGGAGATGGACTCTAGACTTGCATTTCTCCGGTATAGTATGGTACGGCGGGGGAGGGGAGTTATTCTGGTTTCTACTGTACGAGGGGGGGGGAAGAAGTAGTGCGACACAGTAGCAACCGCTTCCCACAAGATCGCAACTCTACTCCCAACCCCCATCACTACAATACTCACTATATCCCCCACCACCTGCCAAACCATTTCAGAAAAGCACTATGAGGGTAAAGGGAACCCGCAGAAGTGAGCATAAGTAGTTTAATTAAATGAATATGTACATAAAGTTGAAATAATAATAAAATTAAATGTTTTAGCGATTAGTCCAGGAAATCTTGAGCGGCGGCGATCGTTGACGAAGAAGCGACAGTGCTTCAAGCGGGAAACCACGCGTGATGACCGGATCCGTATTATTGCTCTCCAAGAAATAGCAGAGTGGTCTTTCAGAAAGATAGCTGCTGAATTGGAGGAAAACATAGGCCTTAAAGTTCACCATAGTACCTGTACTCGCATCTATCAACAGTATCGGGAAACAGGTAGTCCTTCCAACTACCAGCGAACAGGAAGACCTCCAATCTTCCAGGAGTCTGATCTACTTGATCTAAAGTCTTTTATTAAAGAAAATAAAAGAAATAGAAGACTCTCTTGGGAGGATATTAAAGAAGAGATGGAATTAAAGACATCATCCAGGACAATTAGAAAGGCATCTAAGAGTCTTAATTTAAATAAAAGAAAACCATGCAAGAAGTAAGTACTTTAATGAAGATTCAAGTGTTTACATAACTAAAAGATATTTTAGATGGGGATTGCACCCTAAAAATATACCAATTAGATTTGATTGGTGTATGAGAAAAAGAGCTTAGAAACTAAGAGACTGGTCTAGAATCATATGGACTGATAAAACCTCATTCTCTACAGCTGGATTTGGGCAGAGAGGATGGGTGATAAGAGAACCTTCTGAGGAATATGATCAGGATTGCATTGATGAGGTCTGGGAGTCAGGAAGGGAGAGAGTTATGGTATGGGGAGCCTTTTGTGGGAATTTGAGGTCAAAGCTAGTGGTAGTACCAGGAAAGGTTAAAGTGGATTCTTATGAGTATACTAAGTATATTCTGGATCCAGTTTTAATTCCTTTCTGGCATGAGTGTTGTGAGAGATTTGGTTAGACTAGAGTTGTTGAAGATGGTACACCAGGGCATAAAGGGTAGGTTCTACCTCCTTATAATTATTGTATTTTCTGTTTTTTGATATAGAAATACTTACTTAAGAATATAATCTAACTACTAGTTTAATCACAGATATTCTACAAAGTGTAGAAAAAGGAATGGGGTGGATATATTGCCCTGGCCACCACAGTCACCAGACCTGAACTTAATTGAAAATATTTGGGGAGATATGGAAACTTACTTGGGGAAAAGGTATGGAAGAGTTGCAAGCAAGGAAGAGCTAATCAGAGCTATGGAGGAAGCATGGAAAGCTATTCCTGATGGAAGGTTTATGGATCTTTGCAGAAGTATGCCAAAGAGGGTCAGAGAGGTTATTAGAAGAAAAGGGCACCAAACTCATTATTGATTTATGATTTTCTTTTTATTTTACTTTAAGGAAATACTAAGCATTTTTTAATTTTATCTCCTTTACTTATTTTATTTATTGAATGTGGTTGTGGAAAATGGTAGTACTATATGTTGTTGATATTGTTTCCGTACGGGAATTTGTGTTGCACGGGTGTCGCATTACTTTCTTCCCCCCCCTCGTACTGTACTGTACTCGAGTACAAGCACCGCGCTGGAGTATATAGGCTTCTCCGTGGCGCTGTACCGGCAGTACCAATTGTACTAGTACGGTAGGATACGGACTTCGCTTTGGAAGCTGAGCTGGAAAAGGAGGAGAGCAGACATCCAAATCCTCGATTGATGGATTAGTTAATTGAGTTGATTGGTTATCGTAAATTTATCCATTACTACTACCCATCCGCTGTCCACGCACCGGATTGCACATCGGAGGTTTATAATACCGGTATTACAAGCACTGTGCTTGCATCAATCCCACGGTTCGCTGCTCAATACCCCAGAACTTCCCCCCTCTTTTATCACCATTCAACCAGTGGTACGGTGCCAGGAAAATAAATTTGATTGAACAGCTCTCCTCACCCGGATCCCGTGCACGAACCATCCATGAAGGAGTGAACCAAGAAAAGAAAAGAAAAGAAAAGAAAAGATAGAAAGCCAAAACAAAACAAAACAAAAAAGACTATTACAAGTACCCGAGTACAATACCGGTACTCTATGATATCGTGCTTCTCCCATCCACCAATTCATCCCAGTAAAAAAAAACCCCTTCATACGACAACTGTCTATAATACCCCCCCTAGTCCATCACCGCCGGTTCTCCCGAACTCTATCTACTCGTTTTTGAAGTCTCCTTCCAAAAGAAAAAATAAAGGTCCATAGCTAAAATACAATAGTGTAGGAAACAAAAATAAAAGAGACACAATACACTCAACCACAGCGTGCGGACAATCCCGGGAGTGGTGGTGATAAAAGACAATAGGAAAACCCTAGAACAGCGCAAGAATGGCCGGGCAGGAACGAGGACGGCAGGAAACAGAAGTTGAGAGAAAGTTATACCCGCATTCCAAGCACAGCCCTCGCCCCACTAATATTATGCCCCAACACCCGCCGGACCTCTCCAGTGGCCTACTCGTCGTCGTCTTCCCGCTTGATTCTAGCTCGTTTTCTTCCTTCGCCATCTAACGTCTGCAGACTAATGGCGCCGCTACCATCATCAACGCCTCTGGTCCCGTTCAATCCTGCAGGATAAACCACGTTTGGATCAGCGACAAGATCACGAAGGCGTTCCTAAGACACGAATTAGCATTTTGCGCCACAGAAAGGTGCGTGCATGGATTGTTTATACCTTTCCAATATCTACGGCCTGCTGACTCATAGCATTGGTGACCCGAAGGATTGGTCCCCAGAGATTCAAGGTATGGACTACATATGCCGCAGCGCAGCACATGAGCAGAAAGATAAAATAGACAGGACTTCGTAGCACTACCATTCCCATATTAGACTCCCGTCACACATGAGCTACGGATTGTAAATACTAACCAGCCCAGATCTCGTTCCACCCCAAGGCGAGCATGAGGCCCCAGAAATATATCGGAATCTGTGCCACCGAACTAACAGTGCTCCTCTTAGCTTCAACGAAAACTGCATCTGCCATTCTTTTAAACCTAGTCGACAAGTCGACCTGCTTAGCTTCACCAAGCACCACAAACTCGTCTTTGGCGACGCCCATATCATCAACATCCTCCTCAAAGTTGGAGGGCGGATCACTGAGGAATTCGGTCAATGGTGGCTCCACTCCTGAAGCGAGGCGGATACGGGAAATCAAAGGTATCAATCCGAGTGTTGCCTCACGAGCAGTAGTGTATGCCTGCTCGATAGGGTCTGTGGGTTTCCATACCCGAGGAACGCCTTGCTCATCGTAGCGGAAACGGTCCTCAAAGCTAGCTAACGGTTAGCAAAAGTACAAGAATATCACGAAAATCAAATTGACATACTTCTCTCTCAGCTTGAGCAGTATATTGCCCTCCATAACTTCCTCTTCAATCTTGGCCTTAAGCACCCCCCAAGCCTTCTTCCGTAGTTTCCATGCCCCTATATCTCGCTCTTTCTCAGTAGCATTAAGACCGCCAGCCCGTGCAAGAAAGCCCTCAACACCTTCGCCAACAGCCTCAGTCCATACTTTCCAAACTCTGTCCCAGAGGTTACCCTTCTCTTTTGAGCTATCTTCCATCTTCCTGAACTCCAACTCAACTGGTTCTGCGAGCTTGGATCGAATTGCCTTTTCAAGACGAGCCACAAGCCGCTTCATCTCCTCTCCCCTTAATCTTGCTGCAATTTCATCCAGCGCAGCTTGTAGAGAGGCGAGTTCGTTTTCATAATTAGACCATTCTGCTCCGGGAATATACGACTCAGAGGCCTCTGTGATAAACCTATCAACAACCTTGGACCTTGTCTGGTTAACCACGGCAGCGAAATCATAGTTCGACGATGTACTCTGTCCTGAAGCATTTGCCAACTTCAAGATTCCCGTAATCTCTTCCGTGAATTCTTGCACGGCCCTCTTTGACAGAGCAGAAAATTGGCCAACGACAAGACCTCGTAACCTTCCCTCCAAGTTCTCTCGAAGGTCTTCTCTCTTGCGCTCAAAGACTCCCTTATGATATCTCCCTCCGGATTCCTCAAACCCCCCCATTGCTTCGCCAAGAGCCTCTTTCATAGCACTCCCGAGTCCTTCCAGCACCCTACCAGTCTTCGCTTGCTCTTCAAATGGTGACATAATCTCGTTAAACCCGGCAGTGCAAGTTGCCGCAATTTCGTCACAACGATACTGAGCCAACAGCTCCTGTTGGGAAGGCAAATCAAGATCTTTGTTTATGACGATCTGTGTCCACACGCCTGAGGCATAATGTGGGAACCCATCTGCAGGTATCCGCCTGTGGTATGCCGGCAGGAATACCCCGCCGCCGTCGCCCCTCCGTTCCACTCCATTAGACCCGCTCATAGCCTCCACCTGCGGTGAAATACCCTCACGGAACCGCTTCCGTAGCTTTTGGGTCTCCTCAACAAACCTCTCCGGTTGAAGGATCTTGTGGGGTAGGGCGACAAATTCAAAGTCGAAAAAATCACTGATTTTCGAGTCTTCTAAGCCAGGCGGCTTTGATAAAGAGGACCAAATCCGGTACAAATCCTGCATGAGTGTATTCGAGAGGTTTTGAAGTGGGGTATGTCCAACATGGTCACGGATTACGAAGAACAGGAGCGATCGATGAGTTGTACTGGGAGATAGTGTCAGCGCGGCCTTGGAAAATACATTAGAGGATTTACAAACCTTCTATCCTTCAAGAATAAACCAAGATTGACTTCAAAAACAGTTTTGAGTAAACCCATGTTGGCGCCCTGGTACAAACCAACTTGATGTTCCCAGATATTAACGATCTAAGAGATTCAGTATCAGCAAATAGAAATTAAATCCTCTCCACAAGCTCCCAAAATAGTGAAGCTTTGCAACGACACCTCGGCTAATCCCCACATTGAAAGGGAACAAAAGCTCACCAAAACTTCACTTGTCGCTAATGCGAACAATGCGCTCTTCCTCTCAAAGTCCTGATCCTCCCCTCTCTCTCTACCGTCGGTACCCTCAACATCCATGACCAGGATATTATTTCCCATTTCACGCGGATCGGACTTCTTAGTATCTTCGATAGCTCTAGACATCCATATTCCCTTGGTGGTCTGTCTGCGGGCCTGCTCGTCCATTACCGAGAAACGTGTTCCAAACAGATGGTTGAGAAGAGTCGATTTACCGGTGGACTGAGAGCCGAAGACAGCGACGACATGATATGAGAAACCGGCGGTGATCAAATTTTGTGCCGTCAAGTATGCTGGAAGGTATGGTCTGTTTGAAGGTTAGATAGAATTGTGCTCTCCCGGAGATAGCACAGTGGGCATTAAAGGGGCAGTCCACGCAACGAACAAAACAATTAACATTCTCGGATAACGTACGTAAATTCCTTATTCTCGTCGATCACTTGAATGCCGCTTGAATAGCTGTTCGAATCATCTCTCGCACGAGTTCCGTTCCGCCCCATGCTGCCGGATCGGTTATGGCCACCACCTGCGTCGACGGACATTATTTGTATAGTGTTTTTTCGAGGTGGTGAAGTATTAAAGTCCGCTCGCTAGATTAAAAGTGTATAAAAGGCTTGACAGAGGCAGAGGTAAGAGTGAAAGGGGGGGAGTAATTTATGTCGTGTTGGTAGAAAACGACACCAGGAGACAGAAACTTGAATGTTAACCAGAAATCTGGTCTTTGAATCCCGTGGTGCGTGACTAAGCCACAGCTTTTCAGGGAGGCTTAGTCACCCTTGCGTCACACACATGACCTACGACCTGGGTACTCGAGTATTGGTGACACCACCACACCAACTGTCAAAGAGACGTGGTCCATGACCCCTCACGATTGCGGCTCTGAGAGCCCTTTTGGTTCACGAAACACCACGTATCAGCCAGTATGGCTCCTTCAGTCTGCTGCGAAATACGGCTGTACAACAAGCCCTGAAACGAGAAGTGGCATGCCAGCGTACTCGAGTAGACTATCCCCTAGCTCCCCAAATCGACGGCCACTGTCAAGCACTCGATCCAGTCGCATATCCTCCCCCCGCCATCACTACTTGAGCACATCAAGTTGCCAGTATGCGTCTTGCCGCTGACCCAGCGACCCCACGAATAACCGCCCATGACCCCCGAGCGGAGTCCATCGCCAAGCGCTTCACCATAATGGGACAGAGTGAGAATCACTCGATGCGAAAGATAACTTCCGGCATTATAACGAAGAATACCGGTATCCGGGCTGAGATATAGGGGTTTTCAAAGTCAAGAAAAAAAGGTTTCTCAGTAACAAGTAAATACTGAGAAGTTGCATTAGGTCACTTTATGATGTTAGCCAATCATGCCTGATGTTTTGGGTAGATAGTATATTTAAATGTACAGAGGGAACCAAGGGAAAAGGTGTTGTGGTTGAAATTCAACTTACAGATATCACATAAACCCTGTTTCAGTAACAAAAAAGTTAACGTTAAGAGATTTTGCCACAGAATGCGAATAAGCATTCCTCAAATTTTTTTTTTTATCAACTGGAAAAAAAATGCCTTGTCTAGTAAAGTATGATAATGGTAAAATTAACTGTTTCTAGGCACACCAAGTGTTTCTAGACACACCAAGCTTACACGAAACAACAAAGTAAAGTTAAGCGAAGTTTTTTCTAATTTACGTTTTTAACATTGAAAACCCCTAGTAGTGATATGTCTTATCCAGTGCCGGTGTGGCACCGGGCCCGCAGCTCGCACCCCCTCCCTTCCCGAGGCGCAACGGAAGCCAACCACCATACAGATTAGAGGTGAGGGGGAATGCAGTTTGTAGTGTGTATCAAACCGGATTTCTGCATTTGGATCCCCGCTTTACGCCGGCAACGTAAAACCACTATGATAGCTCGCATATTGCTTCGTTGATGTGGGCATGGTGATCTCATCATCTGCTGGTAACGTGTTGCTGCGTAATTAGCCTGTCACAATATAAAACGAGTGATATACCGTGACTCCTTTTGACCATCCCGATGCTGGATTGTACGATACAGTACTTGGACGCGTAAAATATAGTAAATCTACTGGTACACGAGACTCTGAGTAGCATTAGTCATTTTACACTTAGCGAGCACTGCTCCTCCGGGCTAAGGAATCGAAGGATCATTCCGCTACGATAGACTTGAACGCCAGTGGACACCAATTCTACCTCGAGCAAGTCGGGAACGGATGGGAAACGCGAAATATAGGCCGACTGCCCATTCAATACCCGGAGAGAGGTTGGTCCTTCTCGAAATTAAATCTCTAGGGGACGGGGGGGTTATATGATCCATCTCTCTTCGAGATGACGGTCTCGGAAGTCACTGCCATCGCATCCGGCTATAGATGTTCTCTCTCGTGGTGAGAGGGCAACTGGATAAAGAGATGATGGGGACGCCCGTCCGTGGTGCCCGCACGGCGCCCAGGGCCCACCTGTGAAACAGGACCTCTTTCTCGTGACCCAGTCTCACTACAAACCCCTGCAGGCGGTTAATGAACTTGGAGCCATTCGGGTATTTCGTCACTTGAACGACTAGGCTTGAACAGGAAACTTTCCGGTGGTGAGTACTATGGAAGCAATCGGCCTGAAGGGAGCGGTATTGAAATAGCTTATGACCCGAGTGATGAGGGCCAGAAGGGGGGGGTATGGTGCAATTTTCTCCTCAGCCTAATAATTTAGCTGCTATTTGAACTTCAATGCTCATGCACTCGTCTACCTCTTGTCTCCCTACTTCTAGTATGATAGGTATAGCTTTCTCCGGCGATATAAATATCTCTGTTGTGTGTCTACCATTATCAACCCCTCCTTGCTGTAGCTAGAGTGATTGTATTGCACCTTTTCTACTCTCAACAAGGAAATGTTCAGGGTATAGATAATTAAAAGGATAAACACAAGGTATCCACTCCCGCAATTCACGTTTTCACCGCTCAACTTCCGATAGGGAAGATAGCGAACCTAGTTTATTTACCGTACGGCAACTCACATCTTCGTGTGATATACTACCCTACCTGATCCCTTTTGGGCCACCCAGGAGATGTCTTTGGGTATAATTCTCTGCCCGCCATCACGGCATTAATAAACACGCGGAACAACGGGTTGTATACGCAGCTCTGGGGAAATAGTAATCCGAGCTAGTTCAAAATATGAAATGGGTTCCATTCTCCGAGGGAATTTTATGGGTGGTAAAGATACATAGACCTCCGCGGCGTTAATCCAGCTGTGACGAACACACAGGATGCGCCCAGGCTACGGCACCCGGTCCCCTTCATATAGTCGCACTACGGTACGCTATTCACCAGAACCCCAAAATACCCATCACAACCCCTCACTCGAAACCCCCAACATCCCCCCTTGCCTATCTTGCGCTCCCCGCTTTCCAGAAGCATGCATGCCAATACCGAAGGCTACACAATACCACCCCAGTCAACCAGTGGCAATGGAAGAACACCGAAGTGCACGCAAGCAAGGTCGGCACCAATGGACTAGGGTGCCGCGGCGTAGAGGATCGTAGACAATTGGTCAGGTTTTTCCGCCCTGTTTTGGAGGGAAACGGTAGGGGGGGAGGTCCTCCCGGGCTAGTACTCGTACCAGACAGGGGTGCTGGTGGGGGTTAGTAAGCCTTTGTATGATCTGCTTCTGCTGGGGTGGGGCTCGGAGTGCGCTTTAATCCTTCTGATACGGTATCCTTGACATGGTTCTCTTCGAATTAAGATTATAGATTCAAAGACAGCTGAATATCATATCAGCTCTGATGGCCAAGTTGGTAAGGCGCGTCACTAGTAATGACGAGATCAACGGTTCAAATCCGTTTCAGAGCAGTCTAAACTTTCTTTTTTTCTTTCTCGTCCCTACAAGTATTCCTTCCTCCCACCCATTCCCTGGTCTGCAATGGCAGCCCGGAGTCAAAGCTCCTCTCCGGAAGCGGAGGCATACCGGTAATTCACCGCATAGTACTTGTACAGCACCGGTACTTGACCATAACTTCGGCGATTTGGAAATGGGGCAATGCGGTCGAGTGAATACAACAATATCCGCAATGCAGTATGGGGCTAACTCCTCCACCCAGCATTCTCCTCAAGTATGATACGGCTCGTGTTGTTTTTGTCGATTGTGTGGGGCTCATCAGCATCATCACACGGAATCCCCAGATCTCGTAGCGTATGACAAACACATATGGTACCGGTACCCGTACCAAAATTAAAAACACCCTCGACACCACATCATATAATCCACCAATAAGTTAGACTTATGTGATATCTAGTAGAGCAGTGTAGCTCCCCCTCCTACCGTACGAGTACCCGTACAGTTCGTACACACCACCGCACGTTGCCACTCCACTCACAGTTCCAATACATACATAACAAACATGCGAACAAACAGTTCCAGCAACGGTATCATACTTACCGTAGTTTCCTCGAGTATATCAAACACCGGGCCGCGATGCTCAGACACAGCAAGCAACCCGCGGGGAAGAAAAGGGGGGGGGGGGGAGTGCTTACTGTATCTACTCGTACACAGTAGATATAGATTCCGTCGAGCAGGCTACGGCAGTGCGCGCTGGCCGGAATTGCCGTTGTGGGTTGGTCATTCTTTCTGACCCTGTTCAGCTGGCGATTGCTGTTGTTGTTCTTGGATACGTGCATGCTCACTCGTACAGTAATTATGATGCGGGGTTCCTTTCCCTCTTTTTGCCAGTCCATCCATCCACGAGTACGGTTTTTATTCCCCCCCTCCCAATTTTCATTATATCGAATATCGGGGGATATTTGCACCGGGGGTGAAGTGTAAGTCTGTCGAACTTCCTTTTATTGGCTCCAGGCCTTCTCGGCCACTCAGTGAACAGTATTTGCTCCAGCCCTTGCGCCAAGAGTTCGACAGACTTTTTTCCTTCACCAAATTACGAGGAAATCCACCAATTATGTGCTTTGGCAACGGTTCATACTCATACAAATTGTATCTATTAATAGAAAGTTCGACAGACTTTTGCACACACCCTAAGTACTAGTACTGATATCATATTGGGCGTTTCCGTGCTTGGATGGGGCAGCATAATACTCGAGTACGGTACTAGTATTATGGGGCACGAGTAGTCACCCGTGTGGTACCACACGGAGCTGAAATGGAGTGCAGTGTTAAGCAATTGCCATGTTTGATAAATAGTAATTTAACCGTAGATAGTAGAAATATATATTGAAAACAAAAACAATAATTATGAAAGATCATAGTATTAAGAAATATTCAAAGTAGAAGAGAAAGAAGAATATATAGAGGGAAAAATAGAGACCAATTCAATAAGAACAGTAAGAGAGATAGGGGACAAAAGTAAACAGAATATAAAAGAGAATGATCAAATAATTAGGTAGAAATATCAGAGATAATAAAAAATACAATAGGAAAACTTAAATATGAAAAATCTCAGAATAAACAACATTTTTGCACAATTTGTCCCCTTGAGATACCAAGTCGGGCAAAAAGACTTTGACCTTTTCACTACTTGTAGTTCTTGACAATGCCACATACAATTGTTCATGTTCAAAGACATTCTCACATAAACTGATTCCAACATGGGCCAATGACTGCTCTTGTGACTTATTCATAGTCATAGCATATGCTAACTGAATTGGAAACTGAAGTCAAATAAGGTTTACTGAAATATCTTGTGATGCTTGGGAAGAGATTCTAATTTGAGGAATGAGAACTTCAGTTCCAGCCTTCAGGCCTGTCATGATAGTACCTGTCAAGTATAAAATTCAGACACAGATTAGTTTAATCTCCAGAAGTAGCATACTTTGACTATAACAAAATAGAATAAATTAATGAAACTTACCACAAATAAGATTTCGTAGTAAAGGTAGGGTAACTCTTTCATACTTAGGTCAGGTAACTACTTTATACCCAGGTCATATAACTATCTTAAGTAGAGATAAAGTACCTACCTGAAGCAAAGGCAGGGTAACCATTTGGAGTAATAGTAGGGTAACTACCTGGACCCAAGGCAGGGTAACCCTCTGAAGCACAGGTAGGGTAACTATCTCCAGCAAAGCTAGAATAACTCTTATGTACTTACCTATGGCCACTACTGGGTACTCAAGCAGGGTAACTTCTTATTGCTCTAGCGTAGTAACTATCATTACTATGGCAGAGGTAGGGTAACCTCCTATACCAAAGGTAGGGTAAATATCTAGAATAAAGGTAGAGTAACCTCCAGTACCAAAGGTAGGGTAACTATCTAGAGTAAAGGTTAGGTATTTTTCCCTCATACAATATTACAGTTTAATCATACTGTATCAAAAGCACACATCTTACCTTTCCCTTTTTTCTTCTGCTTTCATTTTATTTTCTTCCCCTGCTCCCTGCATCCTTCTTCCCCTTAAACCCACCCTAGCTTAGTGCTGTCTTTCTGTACATTTTAGCGCTATTATACAGGCTTTTTGTACTGGCAGTTTTCAGGTGTCATGGGTACTATAGATATCTAATGGGGTGGGTAATTGTTAAACACTTTGATTTGGGGCATTCACCTCTGAAGTAAAAGAGCATTTTTTATTCATTTTTCGAGTGGATCTGCTACTTGTATTAAGGTTGTAGCATGCTACCACAATTCCCAGTGCTTACAAGCCTCCAATCGGTGGTATGATACTCTAAAGTGTGCCTAACTGTTAGGAATACAAGAACCCAATACCTAGGAACCACCCTAAGTAGGGTAACCCCACTCGGAATCGGAATCTGTGGTCTTCAACACCCCCCTCCGGCTCCCTTATGGGGCCCCACATCATCATATATATTAATCTAAGTTGCGTCCTGTGACTATATTACAACAGAATTGAAGGTGTTAGAATAACACTATATACATCGTCGCCGTCTGACCAACAGGATCCTGTTCGCAGGATAAATGAGAGGGGACCTTCGGTTAGGCCTGGGAAGTTGAACGGAGTGATTCCGTCAACTACTCAGAGAGTTACTTGGCTTCAAAGACATGACATCTTTGGCATAGGCCGTAAGTAACGGGATGATTTCACACAAAGAGATGGTATCAAATGGTAAAGGATCTCTACTAGAGACCAATACATTTACATCCACCAGAAGAGTCTAGAACTCCAAAAGACACTACTAAAGAAGCCAACAAACTTCACAGAGTGTTGCAACTGGGTTTTGGAACACGTTGTAGCCATGGGGTGATTCTCAATACTACAATAGTTACTGAAACCTACTACCTAGAGAGCAACCAAGGGTTGCCAACCGAGGAATTAATTACCAATCTGGTGGAATAGCTTCCTGCAAGTTAATAGAAAGTCATCCAAAGAAAATCTATTGGTTGGGTATGAAGTTACAAAGGATTGAAGTCAGACGACCTACGATGGTTGTAATGACGACCACCTTTGCAGATATAGCCGTGGATAAAACTTATCATTTTATCAATGGCAAAGACAATTGGAGCCAACTCAGTTCAACTTAAGAACTAGGCCATAAGTCTAAAGACTTTGCTAATTGGGATATTACTATTGGGGACAGCACGCTTCCTAAGAAGAAATATCATAGTTACCGAAGAGGGTGTGATGGTTTTCAGAGTCCACAGGTCTTCGCACCTTGGAAGAAAACTCGATGTCGCGAATTACGATTGAAGAAGTACATAGTTGTATGATAAATAGATGTAGTCCACAAACACTCAGACGCGAAATATAAATATTGAAGTGCCTCCCAAGCTTTAGACATCATCTAGCAACGGAGAAGAGACCTTAATAATATAATATTGTTTTTACGATTCTACCCTACTTTACCTATTTTACTTCGCTCCTAGTAGTCATAAACGAAACGAGCAAAGTCCAAGCCTTCTTAAACAATCTCCATCTACAGAAACGAATCTCGATTGGCCCAGACAACTTTGAAGTCTATCAAGTTGTTTCCACCTAACACTAACTGCTCAATGGTACTTCATGGCTCAATGGTACTTTGTAGCTAACCCTACTAACTCTATGGCTCAAGTATACTTTGTAGCTCAACGGCACTTTGAGATTCAACAAGACATTGTGGTTCAATGGCACTTTGAAACTCAATAGCACTTTGTAGTTCAATTGCACTTTACAACTCAAGACAACTGTATAAATTTACATATTTGTAATTTTGAAATAAAAGAGATACTTTCACTTTACAGAGAGTTGATCTATACAGCAATCAATCATGCCTCCAGCTTCGGGCTTTATTCTTTCAAGCCAGCGGGTCAAACAATTTACTAATATTGTATTAGACAGAGACAACCTGATAGACTTCAGAGTTGTTTAAGCCAACTCAGATTCTTTTCTGTAGATGGAGATTGTCTAAGAAGGCTCGAATTGCACTCATTTTCATTTATAACTACTAAAAGTGAGGTGAAGTAGGTTAGGTAGAATAGAATTGTGAAGACAATATTATATTGTTAAGGTTTCTTCTCCGTGGCTTGATGATGTCTAAAGATTGGGAGGTAATTCGATATTTTTATTCCACGTCTGAATGTTGGCAGACTACATCTATTTATTATACAACTCTGTACTTCTCTGATTATAGCTCACAACTTCAAGTATTCATCAAAGGTATACACACCTGAAGATCCTGAAAATCACCACAACCTCTTCGGTAATTACAATATAACTAACAAGGAACTATGCTATTCCCAATTGTAATTATCTAATTATCAGAGTGTTTAAACTTATGGCCTAGTTCTTAAGTTGAACTGAACTGGCTTCAATTGTCTCCATCACTAATGAAATGATCAGTTTCATCTACAGGTTGTATCTGCGAAGGTAGTCAGAATCGTAACCTTTCTTGGTCGTCTGACTTCAAACATTCATAACTTTCTACCCAACCTATAGATCCTTTCTGAAGAACTTCTTACTAATTCGTAGGAAGCTATTCTACTCAAATGACAGATAATCTCTCTGTCAACAACCCTTCATTACTCTGGACAACAGTGTTTCAATCACCATTCTAGTATTGGAAGTTATCCCCTCAGCTACAAGATATTCTAAAACCTGATTGTAATACTGCATGAAGTCCATTGGCTTCTATGATAGTGTCTCCCGAAGGTCTAGACTCTTTTAGTTATTGTAGGAAGTGTGTGAATATATTTGTTTCACATTGAGATTCTTTACAATTCAGTACCATCTCTTTATGCAAAAATGTCCTGTTACCTAATGCCCAAGTCATAGATATCACAACTTTAAACCTATTAACTCTCTGAGTGGTTGATGGATTCACTCCATTTTACTTCCCAAACCTAGCCGAAAGTACGCTCTAATAGATTCCACCAATAGGATCTGGTTAGACAGATGGCAGTGACATATATAGTGCTATTCTGCTATCTTTAAATCTGTGGTATTATAGTCATAGGACGCAGCTGAGATTGATATGTATAACAACATACGGGCCTGTAAGTGGGCCGTAGGGAGGTGTTGGAGATTAGAGATTCAGATTCTGAGTGAGGTTATCCTACCAATGGTGATTCCTAGGTATCGGATCTCAGTACTCCTAACAGATTGAGATTCGAATTCAAGCTGCTATAGGCTTTCTAGGCACCAGTGATTACGAGTATCCAAACTTTGCTTAAGTTCTACAACAGCACGAAATACTAGTCAGGAGAATTTGAGCATGTCTTCAAGACCGTTAGTTCGACCTAGAGCGACCAGGAATAAACTATAAGCTTAGCGAGAATTAAGAATGAGCTATCTGCCAGTATCTTGATCAAGTAGATAAAGTTAGAACCAGTGCCCATTTACAAATAGTATCAAGCTATACAAATGCAATTCTCAAAAGTGCACATAGTAGTACTGAAGCAGCACTGCTCATCAGTACTCAGTAGGCACTAGAGATCCTGGATTACATTTCTTATATCACGAATGTGGCTTGGCATGAAAGAGGCTTTCACGTGACACATGGTTATGAGTCACAGGTATGTTATTGTTTTACACATATGACTCATTCAGGTCATATAATTTGTTATGTATGGGATTTGTGATGCTTTTGCACATGGCTCAAATATGAATCATAGGACGTGCGCCTGGCGAGTATGCCTTACGAGTGTGCCTTGTGTGCAAGCCTTGCACATATGATTTATGTTTTGCACATGACCTCATTATGAGGTCATGGGTTTCGTGCATATGACTCAGTTGAGTCATATAACTTGTTTATTACGTTATGATTGGTTTATGAGTTTTTGTACATGACCTCGCTATGAGGTCATGGGTTTTGAGCATGGGATCACTTTGGTCACATGACTAGTTTGTTATGATTTGGTTTCGCACATGTGACCACTTTAGGTCACATGACTACGGGCGGGAAGAATACTATATAAGGAAGCCGATGCGGCCGAAGAAGATAAGTTCTTCACGCTTTATTCTAAGCACTTTTCCTACTTATTACTTTAACGAATATAAAAACACCTTTTACAATCTTTATCTTTATTACAACGTTATCATTACGCCAAGTAAAGTTCTTCATGAAGACGAGTTAGAGAAAGCGTAAGATAGGCGTTTCCGATAGAATACAAAGGTCTTGTACTATCGGTAATGTAGGCAGAGGACTAGAGCTATTGTAAGACGAAGAAAGAAGAAAGAAAAGAGAAGTATCGTTCCCCGTCACCATGAACTAACTGTCCAAAGGGGGATCGTTACATTACAAAGCGTCACCTAGTACGACACTAAACAATACAAGACGGCATCCTTCAATCCAGACAGGGAAGGTGATATCGATATCAACGATCAAAACCTTAACCTAGGAGGATTCAGCAACACTCTAGATCACGTCTCAGCAGAACCCTCGAGAGCAGAAAGCCCAGTAACCCCAGAGAAAGTATCACCAGTCGATAGCTCTCCTGCAGGAACTCCATGACCCGAGAGAATGTCAGGATCAGCAGTACCTAGGCCACCGGCCCCAGCCACTCCGGCACCAGGAACTAGCATACTTGGAATGACTGAAGATCACTTTCAGCTATTTCTCGCAGCAACACGAAACACAGGACAAGGAAACGCCCAACAACCGAAAGCAAAGGAGCCTGACACATACGAAGGAGCCGAAGACAAGCCATGAATATTCTTAAGGCAATGTGAAGGATATTTTGCAGTTAAGGGATATGGAGATCACCATGATGAGATCAAGATTCCATATGTGGAATCTCTACTCAGAGGACTCGCAGGGTAATGGATTATGCCTTTCCAAGATAGAAGGAAGTAGAGGAAATGGGTCACGTACAAGGAGTTCAAGGTGACACTCTTCGAACAATTCTGGGATCCTAATACTAAAGGGACAGCAAGACAAGAGCTGCAAAAACTCCAACAAGGAAAACAAACATTCTCAGCATACTGGAATAAATGCCGACTATTGGAATACGAAGTCGAGTTTAATGATGCTACTCTCTACATTATCCTCCTGGGAACTGCGGCGAGTGACTCCAAGAGGCATGGGGAATCTCCGACCTGCACTATACAACAGCAGAACAATTTACAAGATGGGTGATCGATAAGGAAAGCAAACTAAACATGGTTCGAAGCAACTCGGAAAACACTATAGCCCACAGGGTGGTCCAATCATCCAGGAATGTGGACGGAACCTTCAAACCGCAAGCAGCTCGAGGAGAAAGTCGAGCATTACCACCAGGTGAGCCAATGGAGTTAGACAAATCAAGAACAGGACCTGCTCTGAACCTGTCTAAGGAAGAATAGGCCAGAAGAATGAACGGGAAACTCTGCCTAAGGTGTGGAAAAGAAGGGCATCGGATACGAGAATGCAGGAGCCCACCTGACAGCGGATACCAAGGCACCAGAGCTGCTGGAAATAATTGTTTTCAAAATCAAAAAAGAAGTAACATTTGCGAAATGATCACAGAAGATTCACCCACGGAAAATGACGAGGGTCCCCAGTAAACGGTGGTCTGGGAGACCAAGATGTGGACCTGGAAAACCCATCAAGATAGCGAACTACTACACGGCACTACACACACAAAGAGGAGAAGAAGACGGAGATTATGTGATGATCAAAACAAAGATATACAATGAAGAAAACAAAGAAACAACAATATATGCAATGCTCGACTCTGGGGCTACCGAAGACTTCATCGATAAAGAAATCTGCGACAAATACAGCCTCCACACCAAACAAGCGAAGAAAGCGAGACAAGTCTACCTAGTGGATGGAAAGCCAAGCGCTAGGGGTCCTATAACCAATACAGCGACAGTACCTATGGACATTGACAGCCATAAGGAAACAACAACCTTTCAGGTAGCAGATCTCAAAAACTATGCGATAGTCCTAGGGATGCCATGGTTAAGAAAGCATAATATGACGATCGATTGGAACGAGAACAAGATGACCATTACAAGTGAACTATGTGCGACACGATATCTCAACAGTTCGCCTGTGGTCTACTTGACACCGATACGAGAAGCAGAAGAAGAAACTTTCCATGCAAAGTTCGCCGAGATGCGGCAAGATAAGAGAGTCCAGATACAAAGACTGGACCAAGAAGCAAGAATGCCTACCAAGGGTTCCAAAGGAGCAGCAGGACATGACCTGTACACCAATGAAGGAATCAAGATACCTGCCAACAGGCAGGCAACGATAACAACAGGAATAGCTATTGGACTACCAGAAGGCACCTATGGACGTATAGCACCCCGCAGTGGTCTAGCAGTCGAACATCGACTCATGACTATGGCAGGGGTGATCAACGTCAACTATACAGGTGAAATCAAAGTGGTCCTGGCCAACCTGGCTCAAGAGGACTACCAAGTCCAAAAAGGCGATCGAATCATACAGTTGATAATCGAAAAAATCAACAAAGAGGAGCTGTACGAAGTAGATCAACTGGAAGAAACCATAAGAGGAGACAAGAGATTTGGAAGCACGGACCAAAACCAGCCCTATACAACAAAAAGAATCGAGATTAAAGAGATCACAGTACAAGCTTTTGGATGGTACTATCGAAGGGGAGATATAACAGGAATTCTCAAATGGACATACGAAGACGAAAAAGTAGTTCTAGTGAAAATCAACATCAGCACAGAGCTAGCAAACCAGGATAAGAAATACCAAAGCAAAAAGTGATGGAAAGAATTGGTTCCAAAGGAATACCATCAATTCACGAACCTATTCCAAGAAGAGGAAGCTATTGAGCTACCACCTTGAAGACCAGGAATCGATCACGGAATTCAGCTTGACAAATACGAAAAAACGGGAAAAACAAAAGAAATTCCCTACAAGAAGTTATACCCACTAGGAGAAGCAGAGCTCCAAGAACTTAGGAAGTACATTGAGCAAAACTTAAAGCGAGGATGGATCAGGGACTCTTTCACGTCAGGAGGATCCCCAATACTATTGGTCAAAAAGAAAGATGGAAAAATGAGACTCTGCATGGACTACTGAGCCCTCAATTCGGTTACCAAAAAAAACCGATATCCACTACCCTTGATTGGAGAAGCACTGGCTAGACTGTGGTCAGCAAAATACTTCACTAAACTCGACATCAACGACGTATACCACAATATACGCATCAAGGCAGGAGATGAATGGAAGACTACATGCGTCTCAAGATACAGAATGTTTGAATACTTGGTTATGCCCTTCGGGCTAACCAATGCACCAGCTTTATTCTAGAGAGGGATCAACAAGGTACTCAATAAGTACCTCAACATATGTTGCATCGTATACTTGGACGATGTACTCATATACTCGGAAAACATACAACAAGATCAAAAGGATATCAGTAATATCATGACCACAATACAAGGATCAGGAATGAAGATCAAACCAACAAAAAGTGAATTCCATAAGGAAGAAACAGAATACCTCAGATTTATCATCAATCGAAGTGGGGTCAAGGTCGACCCTGTCAAAACAGCAGCTATAGGGGATTGGGCCAAACCAAACAACAAAACAGATGTTCAATGCTGTATGGGATTCTGCAACTTTTATCGAAGGTTCATAGAGGGATTTAGCAGACTTGCAAAACCGCTCTATAACCTAACAAAGAAAGACAAGAAATGGAAATGGGGAGAAACAGGACAAAAAGCATATGATGCAATATGAACGCATCTAACATCGGCACCCATACTGGTTCATTTCAACCCAAACCGAAGGACAATGATCGAAACGGATGCCTCAAAATGTGTGTGCTCAGGCATGCTATCGCAACAATGCGAAGATGGAAAATGGAGGCCAGTATCTTACCGATCCAAAACAATGACCCCCGCAGAGTGCAACTATGATGTTGCAAACAAAGAACTATTAGCGATAGCTCAAGCATTAAAGGAATAGAGGAGATACGTTTTGAACAACGACCATCCAGTCTGAGTTCTAACCGACCACAAAAACTTGGTCCTGTTCATTACTACGAAAGAACTGAATGACCGCCAGATAAGATGGATAGAACACCTCAGCAAATACAACTTCAAAATTGAATACCGACTAGGCAAGGAGAGTGGAAAGCCAGATGCTCTCACAAGGATTGCAAGCAACAAACTACAAACAAAAGAAGATAAAACAATTAAACAAAAAACACGAACACTATTACCAAAAACCTACTTCGTGGCAATAGAGGTTATCCAATTCACATCAACGGAGGAAAGGGAAATTGAGAATGTAAACGAGAAAGACAAAAAAATTCAGGCAATAACAGAAGCATTGAAGGAAGGAAAAAAGGAGATGAAAGGAATTGCTCTGGGTTTATACCAATGGAAGGATAGAAATATGTGGTACAAAGGAAAACAATAAATCCTGGAAGAGGAGGAGATAAGGACAGACATCATACCACAACACTACGATATCCGAATGGCAGGACATGGGGGAACGGCTAAAACTACAGAATTCATCATGAGGTCATTCTATTGGCCAGGACTGCGCAAAGATGTCAAATGATATGTCAAAAACTGTGACATACGCCGAAGGACGAAAACGGCTAAACACGCACCATATGGATTACTGAAATCAAACGAAGTTTCCGAAAAACTATGGGAAACAATTACTATGGATTTCATCACGGACCTACCGGCATCGGAAAATTGCGATAGCATCCTGGTTGTGATAGATTGTCTGACCAAAATGAGTCATATCATTCCGGTCAGAAAAGATATCAACACGAGAGATTTTATACAAACATTCTTCCCAGAGGTGTTCAGACTTCACGGCCTCCCAAAAAATATCATTACCAATCGAGGAACACTATTCACATCGGGACTATGGAAGAAAGTAAACGGAGAAATGGGGAAACAAAACAGGATGAGCACAGCGTTCCACCCACAAACGGATGGACAAATGGAACAGGTAAATGCGATACTTGAACAATATTTAAGGGCCTACGTCAATTATCAACAAGATGATTGGTACAAACTGTTATCTATGGCTGAATTCGCATACAATAATGGAAAGCAAGAAAGAATAGGCATGACACCCTTGTTCGTGAATTACGGACAACATCCACAAAGTCAGACCACATATCAAACGATGAATGATGTGATACAGGAGAAAACCGATATGGGAAAACTACACGAAACATTACAATACGAAATGAGTCAAGCACAACAACGACAAAAGGAACAATACGATAAGCACTAAAGACCAGATCCAAACATACAACGGGGAAATATAGTATGGCTAATACCACGCAATATCCATACAATATGACCATCAAAGAAATTGGACTACAAGAAAATTGGACCATTCAGGATACAGGAAAGAGTAGGCAGCCGAGCTTATAAACTCGACCTTCCCCCATCGATGTGAATATACAACACATTCCACATCTCACTCCTTGAATTACACAACGACAACAAGTTCCACTCACAAACTCTTATTCCTCCCCCTCCAATCGAACTCGACGGAGAACCAGAATACAAGCTCAACGAAATAGTCGATTCCCGCTTCTTCGACGGTCACCTCCAATACCGAGCCAAGTAGACAGGATATTCACCCGAACACGATAAAACTTGGTACTTCGTACATAACTTTGAACACGGACAAGATGCCATCTCAACCTTCCACCAGTGATATCCAGGCAAGCCTGGCCCAGATGATGATCACGTTCAACTAGGACAAAGGCGAGGGAAAGGCTTCCACACCATTGTAACATCACAAGGGCTGGGACGATAGCCCCCACCAAAGCACACCCACCAGCCCCGAATACTCATTCATGGGGCCAACCGACAAAGAATTCATGGAAAGGGAAAAACAAGCACAGCATAAAGCCATGTCATGCACGGTATGCTATGATGACAGTTGCCAAACACATTTTGGTGACAAAGAAGGCTCGGGATAGTTCCTGAGGGAATGTCGAAAGCGTGGCCCACATTCGGACCACATTCTGAAGCATTGTTGCCAATGCTTCAGAAATGGGTTCAGGATACACAGGGCACAGAAAATATGTGTGGGATTCTACCCACAAAAGGATAGAAGCAGGAAAGAGTTCGAAGGAGAGGATGCCAGAAAGGCATGGGCCACGAGGACGTGGTCCAGGGAGGAAGGGGTCCAAAACTCCTCAGCACACACGGAACTGGACGTCAGGAGCCTACACAGGCAGATCTGGGGACTCCGAGAACAACTTGGCCAAGCCGAGGCCACAATTTCGGCAAATGACAAAACGATTGCGGAGCTGAGACAGCTGAACAATAATCAGCGGCACACGATCAAGATGGCAAATCTGACTCTAGAATTGGTAAGAGTCAGATGGAGGACAGCAGACGAAAGGTTCCACAAGCTGAGAAGGACCATGTGCTTGGCAGGACGGGAACTATTGAAACTAGGAGAAAAAGCCTGATAGGACTCAGGTTTAAGAGGAGGGGAGCTAATGTTACGAACATGGCTTGGCATGAAAGAGGCTTTCACGTGACATATGGTTATGAGTCACAGGTATGTTATTGTTTTACACATATGACTCATTCGGGTCATATGATTTGTTATGTGTGGGATTTGTGATGCTTTCACACATGGCTTAAATATGAGTCATGGGACGTGCACCTTACGAGTATGCCTTACGAGTGTGCCTTGCGTGCAAGCCTTGCACATATGATTTATGTTTCGCACATGACCTTGTTATGAGGTCATAGGTTTTGTGCACATGACTCAGTTGAGTCATATGACTTGTTTATTGTATTATGCTTAGTTTATGAGTTTTTATACATGACCTTGCTTATGAGGTCATGGGTTTTGAGCATGGGATCACTTTGGTCACATGACTAGTTTGTTATGATATGGTTTCGCACATGTGACCACTTTAGATCACATGACTACGGGCGGGAAGAATACTATATAAGGAGGCTGATGCGGCCAAAGAAGATAGGTTCTTCACGCTTTGTTCTAAGTACTTCTCCTACTTATTACTTTAACGAATATAAAAACACCTTTTACACTCTTTATCTTTATTGTAACGTTATCGTTACGCCAAGTAAAGTTCTTCACGAAGACGAGTTAGAGAAGGCTTACGATAGGCGTTTCCGATAGAAGACAAAGGTCTTGTACTATCGGTAACGTAGGTGGAGGACTAGAGTTATGGTAAGATGAAGAAAGAAGAAAGAAAAGAGAAGTATCATTCCCCATCACCACGAACTAACTGTCCAAAGGGGGATCGTTACACCTTAGTATTTCATCACAACACAACATACTATTGATGCAGCCAGGAAGAATGCACATCAATTATACAACTGTAACGGGGGCTCACTCTGGGAAGATGGATCCTAAGGTTGTAACCGTATCGAAATAAATTCTTCTGCAAAAGTGAACAAATATAATACATGTTAAAAGTCTCAACAGTAGAGTTTGAAGAAACAAAACGGTAAAACTTAATATCGTTAAGCCACAGCTTTTACTCAATTAAGTCCTGATCTTGAGAGGTAGTTGATTGTCACAGTAGAGGAGAACTCGCATATACATAAGTAGATTTCATATACTGCCAGTTGCTCCCCATTACTACTCTGTATTTGCGAGCACCCAACTCCCTTGGACTGCCTAGCTAACCTCTATGGGTCAGACCAAAGATCTCCCTAGTGAACTAGACTACTCTTCTAGTTTACTAACATCAATCCAATAGAAGTATTTTAGCCACTGCATTTACAATACAACCGCAGGAGTAAAAACTCTTCTTATCGTGAACATGTCAGTAGTGAACTTCTATGCCCGAACGGATACAATACCAACTATAGAACTCTCTACCCATATACATGTAGTCTTCTACAAGCATCCGCAGCCCCTGAACATCTATCCAATTCTACTCTACTCCATATCATTCCTGATGATGGCCACGTAGCTTCCCCGATAGATCCCTTCTGAGGTTAACTACTAATAAGCGCTACTCACAGTCAATCCTCCTAGAAGCACATCATATCATAACCTTAGACTAGTATCTCAGAATCCCTAATGATTTGCTAGTACTATTACTCCTTTAGGGTAACGGACTTCGGTTACTTCACCTACTACCTTAGACTTCAAAGTAGTATTACTCTGTCTCTTCTGGTCCATTTTGCATAAAGCCACCTGGAGACCATTCTCCAGGTTTACCTCGACCCCCTTATATATCCTGCGGACAGCTTCCAGTAGGACAAACAGTGTGAACGTATATGGTATTACAGGAGCATCTCCAAATGGAGACATTTACTAGGCTTACAGCAACTCTCCAGGCTGTAGCCCATGACGCCAGGGACTTATAATGGGGCCAGAGGGGGGTGTTAGCCACCACACCTCCAAGTTACAGCTTGTTTGGAGCTCAACTGGTTGTGCGAGAGTGATCTGCACAATTTGAGATTCGAATATCCTATGTAGTTTCGCGTGACAAACTATCTAGTAACTTCTCCTGAAGCCCTGCGTAATACGTTACTTTTAAGGTAGGATAACTTGACTCCATACCAGGGTAACCTATAGCCTACAGCAGGTTAAATCCCTTGATGACGAGAGGAACTATCGGAATTCCCTTTT
>NW_003298812.1:218224-242252 GCF_000151645.1 Tuber melanosporum | reverse complement strand
CCAGTAGGCTCTAGTCTACCACCATTTTTACCATGGTAGTCTATTGATACCAATATGGGTATAGGTTTGGTTAACTGTAATAGTATACCCTGGAGCCTCATTACAACAACATTCATGCATAACTTCAAAAGTATCTTGATATCTGCCAAATACATGAGATTCAACCCCAGTACTAGTACAACCTTGACAAAACAAGTTACTATATTTGTGTTGAGTATGACCAATGGATTATTACATAGGATCCAACTCGGCAGGCATATTTTGGAAGGTCTATGAATTGAAAGCTAGTAACTGTTTGTAAAACAATTAGTGGTAATAGAGCTATTTTAATATCAATACTTATTGTACCTGGAGTTATCCCTTGGAAGCTATGATAAACCAGCACCATTATACTAGATGACTACCTTATAGGTATATTGGGAACTGGATATAGTAATGACAACTTGATGATGAAGTGGATTGTTTATTTTCAACAATTCTCCTCTAAGTGTCAAGTGAGAATATATAGATTGTTCCTACTTGATGAGTTTGGATCTCATTGTACTAAATCATTTCTCGACAAGTGTACTTTACCCAAAAACATTGTTTTCTGTCTATCTCCTCATTCCAGCCACCATCTTCAGTATTAGGCTGAGAAAACCTGTATAGACTCTGAGTTGTCTAAGCTAACCAAAATTCGTTTTCTAGACGAAAATCGTCTAGAAAGGCTTGAAATATACTTATTTTGTTTAGGACTACTAAGAGTGAAGTAGGTAAAGTAGGATAGAATTGTAAAAATAATATTTTATTCTTAAAGTCTCTTCTCCATTGCTTGATGATATCTAAAAGCTTAGAAGGTACTTCGATATTTATATTCCATGTCTGAGTGTTCGTGGACTACATCTATCTATTATACAAACTATGGGCCCCTCTGATTGTAACTCGTAATATTGAATATTCTCTAAAAGTGTGAACACCAGGAGACTCTAAAAACTACCATACCCTTTTTAGTAATTACAGTATTGCTAACTAGGAACTATAACTTATTCGCAAGGTGCTAATCACGTTATCGGTAATAGATACAATAGTTGGCAGGTGGCCTGCTCTTCCGGAGAGGAGGCGAGAGCTGAGAACTAAAGGAGGCTTCAAGGGTGTACTGGGGAACAAAGAAGTAACCGTTCAACCAAGTATATTGAAATACTGTCTGTTGAAGTCTGCCTTTTCTATCGTAGAAACAGGCGGTCTTTAAATACACAAATCTGTTCATGTCTAGCATGAACGAAACTAATCAAAGGTATCAATCGATACACTTTGGTAAAACTCCTTAAGTATCAAAGCGATACTTAAAACAAAACATAAAAAAAAACCAAGTATCAAACGATACTTAAAACAAACCAAGTATCAAAGCGATACTTAAAACAAAACATAAAACAAAACCAATAACCGAGTACCCGTACCGGTTACATTCCCCATAACAAAACAACTGTTTAAACAAACAAAACCTAATAATCATCAAAAGCGGATTCCGAGAAACTCATGGCTTCAGTTTCTGCAAGAAATTCCTCATCATAAGTATCACACCAGGGGCAGGAAGAAACCCTGAGGAAACACTTAGACTCAAAGAAATGTAAATCACAGTAGTCACAAATACCAGATTCGCGTTGTACATCAACCCAAGCATGATCGCAATCAGGACAGTAATCTATCCAGAGGATTTCGAAATAGTCTTCAAGTTGGATAGCATCACGGTTCAACAACAGTTCAACAATCTGTTGTCACAGCCTCACATTGAGCTCCACATAGTTTGACATCGTTATGGTATTCGGATGGTGATTGGTGACTAGATAAAGTTGTCGAGCCACTGCTCCATAGCTTGATTCTCCTCATCGCTGCTTTCGAACTCCGACTCGAAGTGTGGTTCCGAAAATCCATCTCTAGCTTCGAGTTCTACGTGCCATCGCTCAGTTTCTGGCATTGTAGGTATCCAGCACATGGTGATATAATTGATTGTTGGGGGGAGGGATTCGTTTGGCATGTTGTCTTTCCACAATCCGTTCACCATATCCATAGAAGCATGTGGTGCTCTAGTCCTTCCAGTGGTTCCCAACTGTTTTCGCTCGTCTGATAACCATTCCATTTGACTAGGAACTGATCATTTCTGTGCCAAAGGCGGTGGTCTCTGATTTCTTCAACTTCCCATTCATTTTTCTTATCGATAATGATAGGTGCAGGCCGAGAGTGGGTTCTTCCAGGAAACTTGGAGTCGTCATTTGGATAGAATCGCTTGACAGCTGAGGCCTGAAAGACTGCAGTATTGCGGCGGTACATGCGTCCATCCATCTGGACAGTATAGTTCTCTGTATGCTCGTCAAAAGATATGACTTTGAAGGGTCCTCGCCATTGGAGTTGCAGTTTCTTGCTGCGTCCGACATTGGGAACGAACATGTTACCGTGTACTATGAGCATGTCTCTTAGTGAGATGGAGACATGTTTGCGTCATCGTTTCTGGGCAGTAGTGGTGCTTCGGAATCGGGCAACCTTAACAGCTTGGAAGGCATCGTTCCGAATTGCTTGGTGGCGGTTTAGATGGTCATCAGAGGCAGGGACAGAGGAGTTCTTAAATAGTGTTGTAGGTAGGAGGGGGTATTGACGGCCAAAGACTGCCTTGTATGGTAACATTCCCAAGGTATCTGAAAATCCGGCATTAATATATGCAGCGAGCTCAACAAGGGCTGGTTCCCAGTTGGTTTGTCATTCATTGATCATGTTCCTAATTCTGGTCTTAACTTCGCGGATTTTTCGTTCTACTTGGCCATTTGTCTCATGGTGTCCAGGGGCAGCCATAATGTGGTTTATTCCGAGGGAGGTCAAGGTTTGCTTCCACAATCTGGCGGTAAAGTGGGGATCAGCATCACTGACAATAGATAAGGGGTACCCATGGGGGGTAAACAGGTATCGTTGGAGGTTATTCCAGGTGTCTTTGGAGGAATCGGTAACCTTCATTGGTATTAACCATGTGTATCCAGAGAATCGATCCACAGCTACCAAGATGGTATCATATCCTGCTGACTTGTTGAAGGGTCCTGCGAAATCGATGGCATAGGATTCGAATATTTCACATGGTAGTTGGAGGGTCTGTGCTTTCCCTTCAGGTAGTTGTGTTCACTCCTTATTGGCCTGGCAGAGTTCACATTGCTTGGCAAAATCGCGGAAGTCCTTTCGCATTTCAGGCCAGTAAATATATTCTGAGGTATATTGGAGGTTGCGGTCCGCACTATGGTGTCCTTTGTTGTGGATTTCAGAGATGACATATTCCCTAATAGTCATTCCGTTGAACATGTGGCCTTTCGGAATGTATAGACAATGTTCACCATAACGGGTGCTGGTATAGACCATTCCGTTGAATATATTGTATGGAGCAAGATCTCCATGCCTGGAGCTATCCCTGGCTTTGAAGTAAATCGGGTCATGGCAATATCCTGCTATCATTTGGCTTCGGAAAGAGGAGGTTAATTCTTCTGTGGTTGATCTAACATCTCGTTCATCCTCAATGAGGGATCCTCTTGTTGGTTCGATAGGGGCTTCCTCTTCCTCAAAGGCTTCGTAGAGTGGATGCCGATGCTTGGGAATAGTAGGGAGTATGACCGAGATAATGGTTTCATTGTTGTATACTCGTAAGGGTCCCCCATATAGTGGTCATGAATCGATTATGGGAGGAGAGGAAAGCGGGGCTGACTGTGGGGGGTGTAAATAGGATATTGCATCCACTTCGGCTGCTGCTTGTTCGAGTTCTTCAAGACCTTGGTATCATGTTGGAGCAGGATTAAGGATATGAGGAGATTGGGTTGACTCATTTTCAAGGATCATTTCTTCTTCTCCTTCTGCAGTGTCGAAGCTGGTGTCTTTGGAATCATCAGCAGGCATATAGTACGGTCACTAGTATCTGTTTCTGAACTTAATCTCAGTCTGGTGAAAAGGGCAGGTGTCGTGGTAACAGTGAGACCAGTGGAGTCTGCTTTGTTCAAGTTCAGGAGAAGGTGTGCTGCGGAGCGTGCAATTGTCTTTCCGTTCTTCATTAATATCCTTTCCGCATTCTGTTCCAGCAGCGCTATACATGGTGTAAAAGAAAGGATTAGAGGGAGCGTCAGAGCTGGCGGTAGCCATCGATGGTTCTTGTTCATAGGAGGTGTCGTCAGGGCAGTCCTCGCTTTGTCTTGTGTGGTCATGAACAAGAGGAGGATCTGCAAGATCTTGATTCTCATATAGGCGGGAGGGAGCATCAGCTAAATAGTTCGTTCTTCCAGAGGTATAGATGATTTTTGTATCGTATTTGCTGATTTCACTTATCCATCTTGTTCTTCTCCTTCCGGGTATCCTTTCTGTTTTAAGGTTAGTGAGAGGTTGGTGATCGGTAACAATAGTGAAGGTATTGCCCATCAGGATGCGGTTGAAAGCGGCGAGAGCATCAATCACAGCAAGGGCTTCCTTGTCTATTGTTCCATATTTCATCTGTGAGTTAGTGAACTTCCTGCTGTGTAATGCCGCCGGTCTTGCCGTTTCATGGGAGGCCCCTTGCCCAACCCATGCTCCAACTCCTACATCCGATGCATCAGTAATAAGCCATATCAGTTCTGGTTTACTATAGAAAATAGGTTGGATAACCTTGGCATTTTTAATCAATTCCTTGATGTTGGTAAAGGCTTGGTCATGAGTGTGGGTCCAAACAAATTCTGCATTGCCAGTAAGGTCTGTAAGCGGCACTGTCACAGTGGCATGGTGTGGGAGGAACTGGGAAATATAGTTGACTAGTCCTAGGAATCGCATGAGTTCCTTTTGATTCCGGGGTGTCGACCATTCCGTTAAACAGGCTATTTTTCCAGGGGCTGCGTGTATTCCTTCATCATCTATAACATGTCCTAGGATATCGAGTTTATCGGCAAACAGAATTGATTTGTTTCTGCTAGCGTAGAATTTAGCTTCCCTTAGTTTGGTACAAACCAATCCTATATGGTAGGCATGTTCTATTTCGGTGTTCGAGAAGATGAGAATATCATCAATGTAGACCCAAACAAAATGGTGGAGATATTTGCTTAGGAGGTTTTCCATAATTCGCATAAAGGTGGCGGGCGTATTCATATCACCTTGTAACATAACTCGGCTAATGAAACTTCCGAAGGGTGTTTTGAAACTGTTGTAGCGTTCACTTTCTGGATATAACCTTGTTTGGAAGTAGGCATCGCTTAAGTCAATCTTACTTCGGAATCTAGCCCGTCCAACTGCATTTAGAATCTGGGTTTGGTTTGGGATAGCGGAGCTGTCCATAACCGTACTTTCGTTCCGTAGCTTGAGGTCAACCAAGGGGCACATTCTTTTGCCATCTGCTTTGGGTTGAACAAACATAGGGGCAGCACCTGGGGCTTCTGCTCAGTAGATGACTCCTCTTCTTTGTTGTTGGTTGATCCAATCACAAAGTGGACTTTTGTATGCGTCAGGAATAGAGTAGGTGGGTTGGTTCTTGAGATTAGAGTAGTCTCAGAGGCGAATGTGGTGATTCACCTCTCTCATAGGCGGTAGTTCTTCGGGTATTTGATCAGGGAAAATGTCAAAGTATTCATCCAATAGTCGTAGGGCAGTTGCTTCACATACTGCGGCTCGGTACTCTCCACTTGTTGGCTTGCATGAGACTCTGACCTTCTGATCTGGGAAATCGATGGTTGCTTCCCCACACCTGATTATAGCCTTGTGGTGGTTCAGGAATGGCATACCTATTAGGGCATCGTATTTGGCTAAATTTCCAACCAGCATTTCCTGGGAGGGTAGGACTGCAGAACCAAGTCAAATAGTCGCACTACAGGTTTTATGACTTGTGGATCGTGATCCCTTTACTGCCATATTGACTGGTATAGGTTGATTAATGTCTCGAGTTGTGAGTCCATTGACAGAGACAAAGGCATTGCTGATTATATCTCTCCTGATTGCACCAGTATCGAATAGGACTCGGGCCTTTTTGCCTTTGATCAGGATAGTACCTTCCAGGGCGGTGTGTACTTTGAACGTAGCCGGAGGTCGGACACTGTTGCATTCCACATCGATATATCCGATATGGATCTCTTCATATTCTCTGGGTTGAGTATTATTGCTTTCAACATTGTTGGCCGATGCCTCTTACTTAATTGCCTTTCCTTTCCCTTTCTTCGTAGGACAGTTCCTTGCCATGTGTCCTGTTTTTCCACATTCAAAACATTCTCCTTTTTGCTGTCTTGATTCTTTGGAGGATTTTGTTTTCTTCTTGAAAACCCGTGGGGTATCGTCTTCAGAGTTGCTGGAGGCTTTGTGCCGTGGCTAGCTGTTCCTACTAGAGGATGTTTGTGTTTTATAGGCCTTGGTCTCATGGAGAATGGCGTCCTTTCGTTCTGCTCTTGCAATTAATACTGCAATATCATCGCCGTCCTCCTCAAGTGGTTCTACTTCTCGCCTGAGGGTATGGTGCATGGTGTCTTAGAATCGTCGCTTCAGGATGTAATTGGAGATACTGCCTTTCTCCATTCGGTCCTTATACATCATTAGATCCGTAACCACAGCGGTGATTCACTTGACATGCATTCTATTAACTTGCTGGAGCTGGTTGAATTTGTTGTATAGGAGGTCATTGATTATAGAGGATTGGAATCGTCCTTTCAGGTAATCGAGGACTGTAGTTCCTCTTAATCTTATGTTTCCACCGTAATCCTTATAGCATTGGTGGTATGCGTCGGTTGCCTTTCCTTCGCAGAATGATCCAATGATAAGTCCGGTTGTAGGGTCTTCCACATCTTTTCCTTGTAAGAGTAGGAAATGTGAGAGTTCCGTGGCCCATCAGTCAAAAGCTTCCGGTTTGAGGTATTTTCCTTCTCCTGTGAATTTCGCTGGGAGGTGGAGTTTAAACTTGGGGGGTTCAAATGCTGTGGGTACCTCCTCTTCTTCAGGCTTTGCCCGAGATTTCCCTCCTCCAGAAGGCCCTCCTCCTGTGCTAGCCATATCTGATTTGCTACTGGATTCGGGGTCGATTGGAGGTTCAAAAGAAGGCTTCTTTGCTGAAGTAGAAGGGAATTCTCCTGGAGGTTGTGTATCTTCTGTGTTTGCAGGATCGCCCGGCTCTTTAGCAGAGCGCCGGGGTTGTTTCTTTCTTGTAAGGTCTTGCCATGGGATTTGCTTCCCACTCCTGGTCGTCAAAGACTCTATCTTGAGTTTGAGATGAAGCCGAATGTGCTGTGATTCTGCCGCTTCTCTCCGCTAGCGTTCTGAGGTGGAGATCGATAGGTTTATCAGGCCTAAATCCAGGGACAGGTTTTTAACCACTTGCTGAGGTTAAAAAAATGTAACGTGTTCGCAAGGTACTAATCACGTTATCGGTAATAGATACGATAGTTGGCAGGTGGCCTGCTCTTCCGGAGAGGAGGCGAGAGCTGAGAACTAAAGGAGGCTTCGAGGGTGTACTGGGGAACAAAGAAGTAACCGTTCAACCAAGTATATTGAAATACTGTCTGTCGAAGTCTGCCTTTTCTATCGTAGAAACAGGCGGTCTTTAAATACACAAATCTGTTCATGTCTAGCATGAACGAAACTGATCAAAGGTATCAATCGATACACTTTGGTAAAACTCCTTAAGTATCAAAGCGATACTTAAAATAAAACATAAAACAAAACCAAGTATCAAACGATACTTAAAACAAACCAAGTATCAAAGCGATACTTAAAACAAAACATAAAACAAAAACAAGTATCAAACGATACTTAAAACAAACCAAGTATCAAAGCGATACAAAAAACAAAACCAAGTATCAAAGCGATACTTAAAACAAAACATCACACAAAACCAATAACTGAGTACCCGTACCGGTTACAGGAACTATATAATTTTCAATAGTAATTATTTGATCTTCAGAGTCATTAGACTTATATCCTAGTTCTCAAGTTAAACTGAGTTGGCCCCAATTATCTCCCTTATCAATAAAATGATCAGTTTCATCTGTGAGTTGTATTTGTAGTGGTAGTTGCAATTTCAACCTTCCTAGGTCACCTGACCTTTAACCTCCATAACTCCGGATTCAGCTAATAGATATCTTTCAGATAACTTTCAACTAATTTGCAGGAAGCCATTCTACTGAGTTGGTAGAATATCCCTCAGTTAGCAACTCTCAGTTGCTCAGGATAACAAGACTTCAGTTATTGTTCTAGTGTTGGGAATTATTCCAGCAGCTACAATGTATTCTTAGGCCCAGTTGTAACACTCCTGGAAGTCTATTAGCTTCAGTGGTAGTATTTCTCAGAGGTCTAGACCTTCTAGTTATCATAGAGTGGGTGCAAATGTATTGGCCTCTTGTAAAGATCCTTTAACATTCAATATCATCTCTTCTTATAAAAATATCCCATTACCTACTGTTCTTACAAAGGTTATCACAACTATGAAGCCTAGCCAATCTCTGAGTAGTTGATGGATTTACTCTGTTCCACTTCTCAGACATAACCGAAGATCCCGTCTCATATAATCTGTAAACAGGATTCGGTCAGACTGACAAGAGCGATGTATACAATATTATTCTTACACCTTCAATTCCATAGCCCTATAGTCATAGGATGCAATTAAAATAAGGGTGTATGATGATATGCAGGCCCGGTAAGGGGGCTAGAGGAGGGTGTTTGAGACTAGAGATTCCAATTCCAAGTGGGATTATCTTACTTAGGGTGGTTCCTAGGAGTCAGATCCCAGTATTTCTAACATTCAGCTATTTGATGTAGTTGTCTTTCAGCCTTATTGTCACAGATTTAACAGGATTTCACACAGGACTCAATTATGAGTCTTAGGTCTCACACATATGACTCACTCGAGTCGTATGATTTGTTTATGTTATGGTTTATTATATTTCATGCATGACTTGACTATGAGTTATGGGTTTTGAGCAGATAACTCACTTGAGTCATATGACTTGATTCTATCATGATTTATTATATTTCGCACCTGACTCAATTATGAGTCATTAGTTTTGTGTATCTGACTTATAGTTATGAGTCATTAGAGTTAGGGTTCGTATGAAGCGTACTATATAAGAAGGCTAGTATGACTAAAAGGAATAGGCTCTTCATACTTTGTTCTAAGTAATTTCCTTACTTATTACTTTTACGAATAAAACATCTTTACACTCTTTATTGCTTTACATTCCTCAGAAACAGAAAGGTAATACCACTATATATTATGATAATAGGTATTACCTATGCGAGTGTTAGTACAGTTAACTAAAGGGTCTAAGAATTATTGAAGAAGATATTTATATATATCTATATATATATATCAAGAAAATATATCATTGTCTATTGCTCTATATTAACAGGACCTTAGGAATCTTACACTTATAAACATTATCACTCAGAAGCGGTAGAGAAAGCAACTTGTCTGGGCTGCGGAGACTTTGATAAATGTGAATTTTTAGATAGAATTGATTTTATCTATCAACAAACATTCAAGCCATCTACCATCCATTCAGCCTTCTACACTATTGGTCTTATATTATTCAACCCCGATCTTGTAGTTTCGAAACTGCATGAGGCATCACCTGTATTTAATGAACTATCTACAGCAGCAAGTGAATCATCAACTCCTGGTGGCATTCCCCTCATACTTCTACAACTGAAAATTCATAATGAGGAACTGCAGGAGGAGGTGAAGGATATATCACCTAATATTCAGTAAAGACTTAAAAATGTTCTACAGAGAAAACTAGTCTTTACCCAATCAGGTACTTTAGTGATACAGCATTTGGAAAATATCTGTGCTGCTGAGAATGCCAGAAATACTTGTAACAGAGCTCAGAATAGGAGATAAATACAAACTGTATGAGTAATTTATCCTTCACAAGCAAGCCAAATAGTGAAGAGTAGAGAGGCTGTTGATATTGAAAAAGCAGAAAAACAACTCCATAAGGCTCAAGATGCCCAAAAAAGAGTTGAGAAAGCACAGAGTAAACCATTTCTTGATGAGATAAAGCCTAGAGGAAAAGCCCGACCTGCACTCCAAGCACATGAAACGAAAATATCAAGACTTATAGTAATGAGAATTAAGTAACAAGCAAGGTTGCAAGAATTGTTGTAATACAAAATACTGTATTCTTTCAACTTTGATTACTACTAGTATGTTCAGCTACTAGTTTTATATAATAATAAACCATTATCACTATGAAGTTGTACTGGACAAGAAAGTTGTATTCATGTTGTCTTGAGATCTCATATTATTCACAAAGTTCTATTGAGCTACAAAGTACCGTTTAGCCACAGAGTTACCATGGTGAGCCACAAAGTACCGTTGAGCTGTAAAGTACAGTTTCAGGCACTCTTTAGTGCCCCAGGTTGTGTGAGCTTGCAAGCGCTGGGGGTTGTGGCGGCATGCCACAACCTTGGCACGAGTACGCTGGAATTCTGAGGAAAAAGGATGTTACGGCTCCAAAGCCTTGCATAAACGTTTTTTCAAGTCGAGGGGCTGAATGCCCTCTGTTGTTCATTCCCGTTCTGGGTATGGGGGAAGAGGCAGGGATTGCCGAGCTTTTCACATGCCTTCTTGTCTCGAGTCCAGGCGTTGGCGAAGATGGGTTGTGGTTGATAGGTGGTGAGTGATTGTGAGGCTCAAAGATGTGATGGACAATGGGGGAGGGAGGAAAGGGATCGTTTCTTTTTTCTTTCACTTTTTACTTTTTCTGTTCTCGGGGGATTTTGCTACAGTACCGGTACCGTATTCACATGTTTTATTTTCTCAAAGCAGTAGACGGCACCGGTACGAAAACCCGCGACACGAGAACGACAACTGGATTGAAGATCTCAACAAGCTACCTATATTACAGTAACGTTGGTACCGCCGATGGTGATCCAACGGGAGATGCTTAAAGTTGAGGCCAAGAGGTCCTAGAATTTTTTCCCCTCTTGGGGTCGGAAAAGATGGGGATGGGTTGCGGACATGATTGACAGTCTACTCGTAGAGTACGACACAAGTCCCAGTACCGGTACTAGTACTAGTACTTGTACTTGTACTCGAGTCTACGAGTACTCGAGTAGTTATCACACCGGTGGGATGAAGGGGGTGGTGAAAATCCACCGGGGTTGGTGGGAAGGGGGAAAGAGTGGTGGGAGGAGAAGCGAAAAACTGTGGGGATGGGAAGGGTTGTTGTTGGGATGTGGTTGGGCATGGATGCGCGGAATAAAGAGGTGGTGGATGCATGGGGGGAAACCTTATCTGGGATCGAAGCTGTTCTTGCGATGCTCATCATGGAGATTCCAATCACTTCATCCATCAGCTGGGGGAGAAGTGCATCCGAGGAAATTCTGATCGGCTCATATTGTCAGCTCGTACAGGGAAAGAAAGAAGGGGAGCTGCGTGGTTAGAGACGCACGAGCACAGTACCGTATTCTACGGTACTCGAGTGCCGCTACAGCACAGTATGATACCGGTAATTCGTAGGGTGACGGAGCAGGTCAGGGACAGAATAAGGTATTAGTGCCGCACCTCAACAAATTCCAAAGTGGGCGAGGAGGATAAATATTTCCCACCGAAACACGGAAGAAGAAAAGAAACAATTGGCCCCCACTTGGCCGGATCTGGGAATTAGGAAATTGATTGGTCGGTTCTTGCTTTGCCCTGCATAAAGGTTTTTTATTTTATTTCACGTAAAAATTTTTTTTTTCTACGTGCCTTCTACGGTGGATGTGGATGAAACGTTCCAATGGGAGGAAAGTGCCGCGGTATTCGGTAGACTCCGGTGTTGCCCGATGTCTTTTCTTTTATATTGTGCTCGTACACAGTATACAGACTTCCGGCGCAGGAGGAGGTGGAGGAGGAGGAGAAGGTGGTAGTTCGAGTGCTCGTACTTACAGCGCTGGTGTTGGGTTGCGTTTGGGTGAGGGGCATGCAGCTTTCTCGGAACGTATAGGAATGGGATGCCTAGCCGGAGGAATGGATCGGGTGGAAAAAGTGAGAAAGGGGGGAGGGAGGAGTGCGGGATATGGGATTTAGGTCTGCCTTGGCGATGTAGAGGAAACTAATGATCTGTCTTTTTCCTCCAGAGTTGCCAGGACTCGGACTGTGACTGAATTGGATGGACAGCTCATGATCTTCTGTGCTTTGCTCAGCTCGAACTGAGTAATTCATACAGTCTTTCTCGGGGAAAGGAAATAGGGTAAGGCTAGTAGTAGTGGAGAGGGCACTGGAGCGAATCCCGCTGCTGTGTTCAGTCTACGGAACTGTGGCAAGGTGGAGCAAGGGAGAGGTACGAGTACTTGTGTGATAGACCATAAGACTGTTGCACGCAGTAGGTAATGCCGTGTGAGGTCGCTTGGTCAATTGTTCCGTCTGTTCTTCCCTCTTCCCTTGCATCCCTCTTCCCCAGCGAGAAAATTCATGTCCCTCCCCGAAAGTTAAAGGATAAAATAAAAGCGAGCCCTATTCACTCTCGGACCCTGTTTGCCGCTGCTGCCCTCCCCTCGAGGTTTTTTTTTTTTCAGACTGTCCCAGGGATATGGTCTAGCGAGCCACCCGAGACTTACCGTACACTTCCTTTCCTCTTTCCTACCATATATCTCTGTACCTCTCCACCGCCATCCATTTGCCATCCTCCGCTTCCTTCAAAAGATCTGGAGTCGGCCGCAAGAGAGTTAAAGAAATTGGGATCAGACAGCCGAGGAGCAGCAATCAAAGATTGAAGAGATATTGAATCACGCGTGGAGATAATAGGTGAGATATTTCCTATCTTTTTCTTTCTTTTGCGGTTCGGTTATCCAATTGATATCATGAGGGGTGGGGATCTGTATTGCATGTCGTGTTACCTTTTGTCTCCCGATGCACAGAGAGGTAAACGGAGATCTGAATGAGGGGGGTTGACTGTTCCGCTGAAAAATTGGCGGAGGGGAGAGAGAAACAGACCTTGGGCCTAGAGGGAGATAGTCCATACCAGAGTTGAGAGAATTGGGAAAGGTGATACGATGGCTGACCATTTTCGATCCGGGCAGAACTTCGTAATCTTCTCAACATGGCTACCCGTTCTAGAACTCGCAAGTCTTCAATTTCCCAGGCGTCCACCCCCCTTTCTGCCAATTCAACTTCATCCTCAAAGGCTCCATCCGCCTCATCTTCATCAACCTCGCTTTCATCTATGGCGCCAGTCAATGAGAAATCCCGAAAGCCGCTGCTGGATACCTACGGAAATGAGTTTGAATTCCCGGACTTCACCATCAAGCAGATTCGGGATGCCATTCCTGCCCACTGCTACAAGAGTTCCACTCTCCGGTCCCTGGGCTACGTAGCCCGTGATCTGGCTTTGGTGTCCTCCAATTTCTATGCTTTCAAATTCCATATCATTCCTGCGCTGGCGGAATACCACCCTGTCGCTAGGTTCGCTGCGTGGGGAGTGTACTCGTTCATTCAGGGGCTTTTTGGTACTGGTTTATGGGTTCTTGCTCACGAATGTGGGCATGGTGCATTCTCTCCTTCGAAGACGGTAAACGACCTTGTTGGATGGGTTCTTCACTCCTCCCTCCTCGTCCCTTTCTGGTCGTGGAAGATTTCCCACGGAAAGCACCACAAGGCAACTGGACATCTTGAGCGCGACATGGTTTTCGTCCCCAAGTCTCGTGAGGAGTACTCGCGCCGCTATGCCGGTGGTATTGGCCATGACATCGTCGAGTTGACTGAGGAGACCCCTATTGCAACCTTGGTACACCTTATCGGCCAACAGCTTTTGGGGTGGCCCTTTTACCTTATCAACAACGTTACCGGACACCCCTACCATGAGCGTCAATCTGAAGGTCGCGGAGTTGGGAAGAGGAATGGATGGTTCGGTGGTGTCAATCATTTCGACCCCCGCAGTCCACTGTATGAGAACCGTGATGCCAAGTGGATTTTGTTGAGTGATGTCGGTATTGCCGTGACAATGTACTTCCTTTACCAGGCTGTTCAGATCTGGGGTTTGGCCAACATCGCGATCTGGTACTTTGGTCCGTATTTGTGGGTGAATCACTGGCTCGGTAAGTTTTGATTGTTACATCATCCTGTCCATCTTGTCGGTCTCCGGCGGTTACGATCGGTTGACTAATGTGAATCATCATCAGTGGCCATCACCTTCCTCCAGCACACCGACCCTTCACTTCCTCACTACCACCCCGAATCCTGGACCTACACCCGTGGCGCCGCCGCAACTATTGACCGTGAATTCGGCTTCATTGGTCGTCATCTCCTCCACGGTATCATTGAGACCCACGTTGCCCACCACTTTGTTTCCAGCATCCCCTTCTACAATGCCGATGAAGCTACCGAGGCCATCAAGAAGGTTATGGGCAAGCACTATCGATCTGACACCGAAGGCGGCCCAGCTGGCTTCCTACGCGCTCTCTGGCGATCTTCCCGTTGGTGCCAGTTTGTTGAGCCCAGTGAGGGTGCCGAAGGTGAAGGAAAGGGGGTCGTCTTCTTCAGAAACCGAAATGGTCTTGGTGTTCCACCTGTCAGCCAGGAGAAGATTGTTTCTAGAGTGCCTTTTGAAAAGAAGGGCCCTGTTGTTCAAGTTGCAGAGGTTAGCGACTCTGAGTAAATTTGTCATGGTATTTTTCTTTTTCCATCGTTTGTTTTTGTGAAAAAACAACCTTCATTTTGTTTGCTACCTTTAGAGATGGGTGTTTTTTGTCATTTTTTCTTTCCTCCTTAATGACCTTTTCCTGAACTAAAATTAAAATGATTTTCTCATAAATTTTTCTTGGCTCAGACCGGGGGGTAAATATAAGGATGAAACATTTTTTTCTTCTTTTCTGACACCCGTTTATGGTGAGTAGCTTGAGTTTGCGTTTTTTCCTTTCCATCTCTGGTTTCCTTTTTGTTGCTGCGACAAGGTTTTTTTATGTTTTTTCGCTCCCTGAGGGGAATAAAATAAAAGTTCATGAGGTAGGTAGGATGAGATCAGGTATATGATAGTGGGCTAGAGTTGGCTGGCTGTTGGAGTGGCTGAGGGGGAGAAACACTGAACGTACTGTACATTTGGAGAAATTACGGAAATGTGAATAACGCTAGACCTTCGAGATATTTAGTCCGCATTTTTTCCTCCCTTCTCTTCTGATAGATTGGTTTCTCCGAACACCGTGTTGTGAGGAATAACGCTGCTGTTGGATCTGCGTTGTTGTGAGTCGTGAATGTGGGGCATCGGGCATGAGCCTGAAAGCTCGACATCTCTCTCTCTAATCTGGGGGACCCGTAGTCACTAGATTATATATTACAGTATCTCCCCGCCCCCTCATGGAAAAAAGTCTTGGCCTATCTCCCCAGCCTATCTCCGGATATGCAGGCTTGCCTGTTCCGAATACGAGTTCCTATCCATTTGCTAAGTTATGGCGGTACTTTGTGATTACAAATCTTGAGAGGTACAAGTACCGACCGGGATTTGTTATTGGATTACTATTACGTAACTTGGCCCTCTTCGGTGGAGTGGGGGGGGGGTTCCTTGTTTCCATTGCGGGTGGCGTGGTTCGTCCGTTGGTTTGTATGTACGAGTACTGTACTCGTAGGATTACTTATTCACCTTCACCCTTCATCATTCATGATTCACGCGGGTGAGAGTTTATGACTGGAGCGTTTGTTTGTTGGGGAGTGTGAGTGGTGGGTGTATCAATATTATGGTATTTGGTTGGTTGGTTTGATTGGATGTGCCGGTGCGGTCATGAACCGTACTAATAGTACAAGTACAGTACCACTACTAGCGTGGACAGGTACTTGTACTTGTATAATATCATATACTCGAGTACAGAGGTTGTTTTTTTTTAATGACTTTCGGAAGCGATTTGTCCGTAGTAGCAATAGTTGAAGTCAACATTGTCTTGCGAGTCAAAATATTTTTAATTTAATTTATCTGTTTATCGAGTACGGCGGTAACGTACCCTGTCATAAGTGAAAATCTGAAATGAGTATAATAATAATATTGGAAGGTGATGGGATTAATAGATGGCTGGCCCTTGGTAGTAGAGAATATTCAGTAATGGGTTATCACAGGAGTGAGTTTGGGTGCTTTTTACCTTATATTATAATAAACAAACCACCTTTCCTGAATAGGCAACAATTTGTTTTTTGAGGTTTGGAAAATCGGGTGCAAAGACATTTTGATATATTATAATTATCATATCTAGAAGGATGCAAATATCTGGTACAAGTATCATATTGTTTGTTAACAAAAATAACTGACCGCCCATGGTGCATGGCAACCATAGCCCATCACCCTGCCCATTTTCAATGCTACCAAAAGAAATTGCATTAACTCAACCAAAACCCAATCACATTACCTGATTTGTTTTCCTTTAAATACTATACCTCCTATTCTTTACAGTTATTCAAAAAAGCCTAATCCAATCCATTACCTCTTTGAGTTCATCAGGAGGAGAATCCTTAGATTACATAAGCTTCAGATGGAATTTTAGCAAATTTCTGACTACCTTAACATCTCTCGTATGACTGTCAAAAAGACAATTTCGAGGAAAGACCTAGAGGGCAAGCAGAGGAAGGGTGGAGGAAGACATTCTAAGACTACCAAGTTATTATAAGATAGTACTATGGTGGAGAAAGCTCTTGAAAATTGCAATGCTACCTATTTGAGATTGCCTAAAAGGTTACTTCTAATGTTTCTTCTATGATAGTCAGGAGAAGATTTACAAAAAGGCATTATGCAAAGTGGTTAGCACAAGAGAGAGTTCACATAGATGAGAATCTAGCTCAGGAGAGATGAGAATGAGTATTAGCCTGTAGGTATTGGACAAGAGGGATGTAAAGGAGGAAGGCAATGTGGAGAGATAAGATTGCTATTCAGAGTAGGGAAGAAAAGTGGAGAAAATGGGTATTTAGGTACTCAAAAGAGAAATAGAATAAGGATTGTATAGAACCTACTGCTAGAGTAGGGAGAGGAAGACTATCCAGATGATGACTGGTTGTTTGTATAGTCAAACTCATAATTTCTTTCTGCATATTTTCCTGATTTTTCTTCTGCTAGAAGTAGAGTAACTGGAAAGTCAATTATTGAAGTTTATGATCAGTATGACATTGTAGAGATATAGGAGGGTATTAAGAAGCATCTTGAGAAGGAAGAGATTTTCTTTATCATTGACAATATTAAGACTTATTTGCCTTTTAGGAAATAGCTCAAAGGGCAGAAAATTACTATTATGAAAATTCTGGTCTATACACTAGATCTCAATCCAATTAAACATGTTTGAACTCTGGTGAAAGATAAGTTTCAGAAGCATTATCCTGATCTATATCTCATGAAAGATTCAGAAAATAAGGTTAAAAAAGCTATTGAAGAGGCAATAGATGGTAAGAAATGAGGATCATACAGTTTCACAACAGATTCGTCAGGTGGTGAGCGGAGTGGTGAGTTGTGAGGATGATGTGGAATCGTAGTCAGAGGTGTATGTAGAGGTGGATTAATCTCAGAAAAGCATAACATTTGTGAGTGGAGATCTACCTCTATATATACAAGTTTGTGGAAGTGCCTAGTTACACACCATACTAATACTATAGGACAACTCCCAACTAGTAGCTCTAATGCTACTACAGACAATTATCTTCTCTCACTCTGTGAATACAAATATCTAACTACTGATGGGATTATTACACCATCACTCCTCCTAATCCCAGCCAGTATTTTTAACTTGAACTTAATATACACAGAATATATATAGACGTAAAAATAATAATAATAATAACAGTGGTATGCTTTCCCCCATATTTCTAATACACTGACAATTTCTATCTTTAATAACTAATCCATTCCAAGTATTACCACAAACCGGTCATGCTATGTTTTTTCCAGAGATTTTGTAAATCCATCAGCTAACATATTATCTGTTCTTAAATACTTTATACCTATCTCCCGCGATGCAATGATTTCTTTTAATCAGAAATAGCGAACACCAACATGATGGGTTGATGGTCTAAACTGTTCATGTATTAGGCTAGAGATACAGGTTTGGTTGTCATTGAAAAGTGAAATAAGTGGGTATTGAAGTATATTTGAATTGGAAGATAATTCTTCCTGTAGCATTCTCAATCAAATTCCTTCTCCTGCAGCAAGAGCTATTACATTAAATTCTGTATACACCATTGACTTTGTCACAATTCGCTGCTTAAAAGATCTTCAATTTACTAGTGCCCCATATGGATCTTGAATTCCCAATCCAGTAGTAGATTTTAAGCCATCCTCCTCCTCCGCAAAGTCAGCATCTGCAAAGACTAAGAGTGTTAAATCCTTCAACTTTGTACATTTATTCCGATTCTCTGAAGTACTCCATCCTAGTCGCAGGTGATATTTCTTTGTCTTTTGAATATATCTCAGGATTCTCTTGATAGCTTGCCAATGTAATAGTAAGGGTTGAGCAGAAAAACGTCCCACAAGCCCAACTGCATAGGCAAGGTCTGAGCATGTTGTGATTGCTGTATGTATCAAGCTTCTAACTGCTTTCTGATATATTTGTTGGTCTGTCCCTGGCTCCTGGTCTGTCTTTTGGTGTAGTTTTATTTTAGGATCTAGAGGAGTAGTACAACCTTTACAGTTTGTCATTGAAAAATGGTGCAACACCTTCTCCAAATAGACTTCCTTACTGAGAAAAAGGCATTTCTCATTTTGATCTCATTCTATCAGTATACTAAGGAAGAACTTTACATTGCCTAAGTCATTTATCTGAAATCATTCTTGAATTTGGATTCGCATATTAGCAATTTCAGTTGGAGTACCAATCAGAAGTAAGTCATCTACCTATGCAATAATGGTTATTCCTGACATAGTGGTGTATATTCCAGCTTTGTACTTGGAAGAACTCATTCTCATCTGTTGTGTAAAGTAGGACTGAAGAGTGTGATACCAATTATGTCCCACTTGTTTGAGATCATAAAGACTTTTCTTTAATTTTACAACTACCACTGTATCTTTTTCTTCTTTTTCTCCCATCTTGGGTTCCTGCAACTTTACGGTCCTATTACTAGTAACTGTGAATTCATTTAGTAGGCATAGGTAGATATCTTCCAAGATCTCACTTTTTAGGAATGCAGTCACAATATCCAATTGAACTATCTCCTTGTCTTCTGCAGTGGCTTTTGACAAAACAAATTGGATTTCAGCGTAAGAAATTGTAGGTGAATAGGTCTCAGTAAAGTCAATCCCAGAGCATTGGCGGAAACCGTGGGCAATAAGTCTTGCTTTGTACCTTGCTATTTTGCTGTCCTCACCAACCTTTTACTATAGTACCATGTGGGAACTAATTGGCTTTATTCCTATAGGTAGTTGTCCTGAGTCCACTACCTCCCATATTTGATGATTCTCCAGTGATTCTAGTTCACTATTAATTGCCTCGACCCATTTCTTTTGATCGTGATTCTTCAAAGCATCTCCAATACTACTTGATCCTGCATTAACCATAAAAACAAAGTCTATTTAAAGAACTGAGTTTGCTGCATCAATATCAAATTCTTCTTCTTGTTGTAAAATATGTCGATTTTGGCTTGATATCCCATTCTGCTGAATGGAGTCATCTGGCTGCTCAAAGTTCCGCCAGCTGTTAATCTCTCGTCTTTGCTGTGCTGATTTCTCCCAATATATACCAAGATTAGAGAGTAGTGACTCCACAGCTCTAATTCTTCTCTGCTCCAGGGTCACAGGTCCTTTTTCATTGTTTACTGGTGGAGCTAATGGTATAGGAAAACTTATGTTGGATGCCAACTGTGCAGAATTAGAGGATTTGCTGTGTCCCAAATTCTCATAATCTTTCGACTTAGTTTTAGCGGGGAGCCAAACAGGAGGACTTGGATCTGATTCCTTATATGACTTGGTAAATAGGAGAAAGATTTGTTGAGTACTTTGTTGAAAGAAAGGAATGTCTTTATAGAATATAACATCTCACAATTTGGTGTAAGTCTTTGTTTTTGGATTATACAATCTGTATTGTTTGATGGTCATTGTATATTCAACAAACATCAGGCATTTGGCTTGTGCACTCCACCTCCTATCACTTCTTTGGAAAGCATGAATGTATGCATAGACAGTGCAGCCCCATACTCACAGGTGTTCAACTTGAGGTTTCTTGCTAAACCAGAGCTCCAATAGTGTGGCATCTTGACTATGGATGCCTTTAGTTGGTAAGATATTCTTTAGATATACTGCAGTCTGTAACACTTCTACCTAATATGATTTTGGTACTCCAGCCTGTTGAATTAAGCTGTTTGTGCGGCCAACCAATACTCTGTTGGTATTTTCTGATACACTATCCTCCTGTGGTGTATAAGGAACTGTAACGTGAGCCTCTATTCCTGACCTCTGTAGTTCTCTAATAAAGCAGCTCTAGTGAACTCTCCTCCTTCTTCAGTCCTCACAGTCTTAATCACCTATCTGTTTCCTTTGTTCTAATGCATTTTCTCAATATGTGCTTTGTAGTTCTTGAAGTATCCTGCAGCTTTGCTCTTTCTCTTAAGGAAATAAACCGCAGTGAACTTGCTAAAATCATGTATACGGAGTAGGAAATATGAACTTCCTCCAAGAGACTTCTCCTTCATTGGTCTGCATATATTGGAGTAAATTATCTGAAGCTGTACAGTGGTCTTTTGTTCTGCTAGATGGAAAGGTAAACTGGTTATCTTACCTTCGAGGCAGGATTGACATCGATGAAAACTACTGGTAGACTGGAGAATCAGGATTCCAAGTACCATCTGCTTACTACTTAACTTCAGTATAGCATCGATATAAAGGTGACCAAAATGCTTGTGTCAAAGGGATAGCTGAGTCTTGTCATCCCTGGCAATCAAATAGGCAGCGTTCATTTGTACTCTCCTGTTAACTAAGGTGTACATTCGATTTGTTTGCATAGCCACAGCTGCAAGTATTCCATCTCAGTATATTTCTGCACTGATTTCTCGGAAATTGACGCTCATTCCTTTTACTGCAAATTAGCTTATGGAAATCAGGTTTGTATTCTCAGCTTTGGGAACATACAGAACATCACACAACTGCACTGTGCTTTGTCCTCTACCAGGCACTCAGATTGAAATATGAACATTTCCAATTCCAGTTACTGGAACCAATTCTCCAGTTGCTGTCCATATCTGGCACGGCTTACTAGTAAGGCTTGTAAATGTTTCCGGCAGAAAAACATTCCGGTGGCAGGATATGTGATTGGTACATTCGGAATTGAGAATCCATTCTGTGTCCACAGCAGACCCATCAGTGGCCCATACTTTGTCTAGACCTTCTTGTGTATAAACATCCATCACATCTTCTGTTACCCACATCTGCTCATCTATCATCCCAGCACTATTTGTATTCTGATTACCATGCCTTCGAGTCTGATCTGTTCTGGAATTTGAAGTTGGTTTTTTCCCAGATATGGGCTTAGACTAACAGTTTTTTTCCTTGTGTTTCTTTTTTCCTCACTTATGACAGGCCCCGGTAAACCTCTTGGAGTCAGATGAGTCTTCAAATCTCTCTCCTTGTTTACCAGTAATCAGATGAGTACCAGTCTTTTTCCACCTCTTGTCCGCCACAAACAATACTTGACCTGGCTCAATTGACCTTTTATGCTTAGGTTCTGCCTCAAACGCAGTTAGGGGAGCTTGTAGCTTCAGGTATCCATCATTGGTAGTTGTTAAGGGCAGGGCTGACTTAGTAACCATCGTCCAAGTCTTCCTTTCCACAGTCTTAGGAAGACCATTAAATACATGAAATATTATCTGGGTATAAGTAGGTGACTGTCCACAGAAGATAAGCTTGTTATAAATTTCCTTAATTTTATTACAAAATTAACAAAATAGATCCACAGTCCTCCAAACAGCATTCATGTAGTTCCATCTGGAGGTGGAAGGCATTATAGGTAGTTCATGTTTTGTAAATTTGGCGAACATGATTCCAGATCACACTAGGTGTCTTCCAGGCTGTTCTATAGTTGTTTACAGTAATAGCATCTATCATGGCAAGGTGCAGGATTCCTATGGCCTTCTGAATCCGTTATCATTATACAAGATAAAGCTCTTAAAGCTTGATATAATACTCATCCTCAGGCTTTGGAATTGGTAAGATCTCTTCCATCCCAGCTGTCAGGTCCTAAAGACCTTCATGAAGAGGACAATCTGTTATCCTTAAGGACTAAATCCGATGATTTGACCGATCCAGTTTGTCCATAACCATTTCATGCAAGCCCAATGATGAATCAGTCTGTTCACTCATTGTGACTAAATAAAGATCTTCTCACTGTTGAAAACAACCAATTCAATATGAAAGATAGTATGAGAGAGAGGGGATGAGGCTTGGAATTGATGAATCTGCTTGATTAGCGTCCTCTAATAGCTCATAACCTGATGGTGAGAAATGAGGATCATACAGTTTCACAACAGATCCGTCAGGTAAGCTGAGTGGTGAGTCGCGAGGATGATGTGGAATCGTAGTCAGGGGTGTATATAGAGGTAGATTAATCTCAGAAAAGTATAACATTTGTAAGTGGAGATCTACCTCTATCTATACAAGTTTGTGGGTGTGCCCAATTACACACCATACTAATACTATGGGAGAACTCCCAACCAGTAGCTCTAATGCTACTACAGACAATTATCTTCTCTCACTCTGTGAATACAAATATCTGACTACTGATGGGATTATTATACCATCAGTTATTACATCTTGCTGGGAACTGCTTAAATCAAAGATTTATGATTTTCTAGCAAGTTCAATAATGGATAGTATTGAAGCAATTATTAAGACAGATGGATGGTATACTAAATATTAATTTCTGCTATGTATTTACATTTTTTGAAGTTTTTTTCTTATTGTAATATTGAGATTAGTGAGTAGGTAGTTATTTGTACCATCAAATTATTTTTCTGTTTGTTATAGGTGGTTAATTTTGTTAATAAATAATACTATTAAATATTTATTATCTTTTATTTTATTTTTATTTTATTTATTGCAACTTGCCTAAATGTTATTGGAGTGAACTTGGAGGGAAAATGAACACAGTATTACAAATACTAGGTAGTATTATATTTGAGGTGGAAAGTATATTATCGATGAAATTAAATATTGAAAATCACTTGGAATGACATATGAGGAAGATATTTTTACAAACTAGATTGTGACAAGGCAGATTGGAGCAGAGGAATAAGATTTTCATGTAACTTATAGTTATAAGTCATAAGTGTTTATTGTTATATGATGACTCACAGTTGTGAGTCATATGATATTTTGACTTCTGTGTGTGACTCATACTGATGAGTTATGAGTCTCATATATGTAATGTACTTACTGCACAGGACTTACTATGATGATTCTGGTTGGTTTATGTATATTGTGTATGATGACTCATAGAAGTCAGCTGCTAGGAGTACTGGGATCTGACATCTAGGAACTACCTTAAGTAGGATAATCCTGTTCTGAATCTAAATCTCATGTCTCTAACACCTTGCTCTGGCCACCTTATGGGGCCTACATGTCATGATACATATCAAGCTTGGTTGTGTCCTGTGACTATAATGTCACAGAATTGAAGGTGTCAGAATAATACTATGAGTGACACTGCTGTCTGTCCAGCTAGATCCAGTTCACAGGATATATGAGTAGAGACCTTTGGCTAGATCTGAAAAGTAGATCAGAGTAAATCCATCAACTGCCCAAAGGGTTACTAGGCTTTCAAGATTGGACAAAGTGAGTATGAACAGTAAGTAACAGGACGTTTTCGTATAAAGATATGATATTGAATGTCAGAGGATCTCTACCTAGAACCAACATATTCTCATCCACCCTACAATAATCAGAAGAGTTTAGAACTTCTACGAAATATTACTAAAGAAGCCAATAGAGTTCTGGAAGTGTTGTAACTAGGTTCAGGAATGTGTTGTAGTTGTTGGAAGTATCACCAATACTAGATAACAACTAAAGTTCTGGTACTTAGAACACATAGGAGGTGTTGACTGAGGGATTATCTAAAGCCATGTTGTCCTGCGGTCCCCTGTCCGGGGCCTCTTTCATTTATG
>NW_003298812.1:216168-218154 GCF_000151645.1 Tuber melanosporum | reverse complement strand
GCAAATTTGTAGGATGTTATTTGGAGGATATCTGTCAGTTGGATTAGGAGTTATAGAGGTTTAAAGTTGGTGACCTAGGAAGGTTTGATCAATGACAACTCCAGCAGACATGACCTGTGGATGAAACTGATCATTTCATCAATAGAAATAATAGTTAGGGCCAATACATGTCTATTAGAGAACTAGGTTATAAGTCTAAGAACTTTGAAGATCAGATTATTACTATCATAAACAATACAGTTCTCCAAATGGCAAAATGGTTAATTACTGATAGGAGTGTAATGGTTTTCAGAGTTTTCCAGTGTTAGCACTTTTGGAGAATCCTGACTTTGTCAGTAATAGTTAGAGAAGTACATAATTTATATGAGAGAAAGATGTAGTCTGTGAATACTCAGATATGGAATATAAATATTGAAGTGCCTTCCAAGTGTTTAGACATCATCAAGGAATGGAGAAGAGAGTATAATAATATAATCTTGTTCACAGCATTCTATTCTAATTTAACATATTTTTAGTAGTCATAAAGGAAACAAGTAATCCTTTGAGCCTTCCTAGACAAATCTCAGTCTATGAAATGAATCTTGATTAGCTATAATGATTCTTAGTCTATACATATCATCTTTGCCTAATATCAGTTGAGGAATCTAACATGACTTATGCTTATAACTCACAGGATATGGTAATGTGAAGATATGAGTCATATCAGAGTTAGGGTTAAGTGAGTTGTCTGTATATAAGATGGGTCCTGGGACATCCTGAGAAGATATTTCTCCTACTTACCTCTTGCCCTACTGGGATGCAACCCTCTAGCCAGATATCTACAAACAACCTGACACTTTTACTGTAACCACCCCTGCACTTCTTCTAATCTAACATGTATTGGATCCTGGCTTAATACCAACCTTAACAGAGTATGTGTAGTGCTCAAACAGTATACAACTATGAAGAGACTTTTCCTAGGCTCCAAATCCTGGTGGTTTGGCAACCTATTAGACCTCAGAAAGGTCCACCATGTCTGCACCAGAGAAGTATGCTGCACTCCCTCAGCAGATGCTAGGAACAAAGTCCGCCTAGCTAAGAATGCATAGTCTAAAGAAATTAAGAAGGCTAAAAAGGAAAACCGTCCAAGTTTTTTGAAGACTTCTCAAATGATATAGACCACTAATAGATTCTCTTATAGCAAACCTCTAAAATACTTTTCCTTTCTGCTGAATACCTCAATCCTAGAGGAGCTGAATGGTACTCTCCTCTTCGACTTCCTCTCCAAACTAACAGCACTCTGCCTTCCCATTATCTGCTGAGCAACTTTACATGCCGCTCGCTCCTTGGTAAGCTCCTCTCACCACTTGTATTCTGCGGTAAAAACCCTGCTTCACTTATGATGGCAAATGGAGTAGTTCTGGACAAGCCTGGTATGCCCTCCTATGATGTACAGGCCTTGTTCTAAATCATAGTTCTCCTTGAGATAGTCTCCAAGATATTAGAAAGAGTGATGGTAAACCATCTCTCTTCTATTGCAAGGTCCCATGGCCTCTACAATTCAACAATACATCTCTGTCCTGGGTCTCAGTATCTTTGACACGTGTGCTATACTGGCTCACAATGTTCATACCCTTCACTGTTTTAGACTTGCAGTAACTATTTTGTTCCTTGATATCAAGTCTGGCTTTGACAATGTCTCTCCCAATGACCTCTTCCACATGTTGTATTTTAAGGGTATCTTCACATACCTCTGCTCCTGGGTTAGATACCTTCTGACAGGGAGGCCATGCTGCCTTATTTTCCAAGGCTCACCTATGATCTTCAAACCAGTTCAGGTTAGAACCCCCTAAGGCTCCCACCTCTTACTCTTACTTTTTGTTATCTCTGTTTTCTCTCTTCAGTTTCTAGTACTACATGACCTCATCCACTCTTATATAGATGACTTTACTATCACTGTCACCTCCACTATGTATAGATGGAATATCCAACAACTTATTACAACCG
>NW_003298812.1:207167-215190 GCF_000151645.1 Tuber melanosporum | reverse complement strand
GCAGGTCTTGAAAGGAACGAGAACTCTTGGAATATGAACTGCTGTCGTGCTGGGGGAGCTACTTAGCCATTATTCAGAATGATATGAAATAGAGTAGAACCAGGTAGATGTTGATAGGCTGTTGATGCGTTTAGAAGACTAAGTGTATATGGGTAGAGTGTTCCATAGTTGGTATTGTATCCACTTAGGTATGTCAGCTTGCTACTGACATGTTCATGATAAGAAGAATTTTTACTCATGTAGGTACATTGTAGATACAGTGGCTAAAACGCTTCAGTTGGGTGATTGTGAATACAGAGTAGTAATAGGAAGCAACTGATAGTATATGATATCTACTCAAGTATATGTAAGTTTTCCTCTACTCTGGCAATCAACTATCTCTGGAGATCAGGACTTAATTGAGTAAAGCTGTTGTTTAATGATATTACATTCTACAGTTTTATTTCTTAAAACTCTACTGCTGAGACTGTAAAACTTTATTATATTTGCTTACATAAGAATTCATCTCAGCATGGTCACAACCTCAGGATCCATCTTCTCAGTTGAGGTCCTCATTATAGTATAATATTAAGAGAAGACCTCGCTTAACTCTCTCTACTCTTGAGAATTGTTAGTATTGACCTCCTGGAATTGACATAGCTTGAGTACAAGTCTCTAGTCTGGTACCAGAAGCATCAGATAGAAATTACTATGTTAACTAAGTCAGTCACTTCAACCCCACTACAGCGAATACCCATCAATAGATATTATAACTTGACACATTTGTGGATACTTGTAGACTTAGTTGAGAATCCATAGACCTTGTCTTCAAAGTTATGAATGTTAATCTCGTCAATGATTGCAAGGAAATTGTTGTCCAAGATCTTGCTGTCATATTCACATCATTTAACCAGTAGAAGCTAGATATTCCAGGAGGGCTGCGAAGAGAAGGGCAAGGTTTTAGTCTTACCGATTTTACTAGAGATGTCATGAAACCCTATATTCTTCTTGAAGTTACAAAACAAATGAAAGAGGCTTAAAAACAGATGCAATACTGGAATGAGCAAACACAGGTAAGGTTTAGCATAGAGATGGCTATAGCGGTAGTAGAGTGGATTCATATACAATAAGGAATATTTATATGGCAGATTAGTAATACCTAAGCCTTAACTAAAAGATAATTGGTGTTGGAAAAGGCTGCCCATACTAGGTACCAGATTGATCAAGACAATATTACTGTCATGACTGTGGCATCTCCTATTGAGAAGAACTCCTAGGTCAACTCTGTGGAGACCTTAACCACTATGTTGAACAACCCTCAATATCAGGCATACTAGACTGAATTAAGTGCAGAGATTGTGGAATAACAGCTATAAATGCTAGTCTCACCTCATTGTTACCCCTTCTATGCCTCACTCAAATGAGCACTAAATCTCATATCTGTATGAAGAAATCAACAAACTCCTAGTCCAGCTATGGAGTCATGCAGGTGATTGTGGTCATAGGATGGATAACTCCAAAGTTCGTCCTCTACCTCCATAACTGGCAAAGGATTAGATAAACATATCTGGTGTTAATAATACTCCAATGCCATCTGCAAATGTCCCTGTACCTGATTGCCCTTACCAAATGCCAGTAAATATGCCACTGCCAAGACTATCGCAACCCCATATTATGGTTAAACTTGCCCCTCCCACTCTGATGCCTAGTATACTGGGCGCACCCTGGAAACCTACTGATGCAAATACTTTCTTTAAGGAGCTACAACTAAGATGGCAGAAGAGGGAAAGGAATACATTAGGGGAAGAATGAGTCTGAATGGCTTTGTTGCCAGGAGTTATGGCCTTCTGTTCCACTGATTAAATGGTCATAGGAGGGACTCAGATTCTAAGGACTATATATATACTTAACAGTCCTAACAGTTGGTCGAGTCAGGTATACCAGAAGTCTGAGAAAGATGGTTCATAGATGAAAAAACCCAAACTTTTTTTTTCAGTTCATGGTTTGCATGTGGGACCTCCAACATTGTCGGAAAGCTGTCTGAAATTCTCGCAGCTTGTGTAGGGTCGGTATGGAGTGACTTTGAGTTGTGTGGCAGTTGCTTCTTTACCTGATCTACATCTAAAGTCTTTGTTCTGTCCAAGGTTAGTTCTCCAAGTAAAGAGATAACAGGAAAGGGAGAACTGCATTGATGGATATGATAGACTCTCTGGAGGCCACAGTGGAAACACTGGTAGTACTGGAGATCAACTGGTCCCTGGCAGAAATATTGGCACTGGTAGGAACCTGCATGATTCCAGTTGCTCCACTAGCAGTCATGATGGAGTTGCCAACTCCATACCAGATTTCTCAGAATTCCAGGGAAGGTGAAAGCCAATATGATCTGAGAAGAAGAGGAGAAGCTATGACTGATAGATCCAAAGATTACTACGAGCTTTATTATCACTGAGTAGAATACTAGTAGCTGTTAAGTCAAGTGGTAATACAGGCTCTCCCATGAATAAGCCTAAGAAGCCCTAGAAATTAGGTAATGTAACTCCTTTCAAGAGAGATACCACCAATACTCAGAATTTATTAGTGATGTAGAAATCAAGTTCGAGTCCTTCCGATAATCTGTTATGGAAGATATGGACATGATCAGGTTGGTTATCCCTCTTCTTCTAGGTACTGCCAAAACCTGGTACATGGACCTGCACCAGTACAGTAGAGAAGATGGTACACGCTGGGTAGGTATGCCGTTTGATCACAACTATGAGTTGTTTACATGTAGAGGATTCAGGAAACAGTTAATCGTAAGTTTTAGTACTTATTTTGATCGGAATCGCTCTCTAAGTGAGTGGACGAAGCAATAGATGAAGGCTGAGTAAGAAAACTAGTACTTAGACTCCGTAATGGATCTTATCATTCAACTGGATTATACGGGCCCTACAATCATCAAGGACAACATCTGGATAATAATAACATTCTAATTGAACAATGTCTGGTCTCAGAAGACACCTATCCTACTACTGTGTTTGAATATATGAACCTTCTGCAGAAAATGGACCACACTCTTCAAGTTAATATCACTTTCCACAAGATAGTTACTGAGAGCTGAGGTCAGACTCAGGGCAAGAGTGAGGAGAGGTTATCAACCTCAAGAAAAACAACGGAAATAGAAGCAAAAGGTTTCGGGTAAGATCAACTCTAAATCCTCCTTATCTTCTACAAGTACATCACAGAAGCAACAAAATTCTGAGGATGCTAACACTTATAAGACTATCCTGTCTACACTTATCAATAAGTGAAAAATAGAGTTGCACTACACACGATACTGAAAGCTGTGTTATTTTTAGTGCAAAGGTTTCTCTACTGACATACTTGTTAGTTCAGCCAAAAATGTTAAGTCAATAACTAAGAAGTGAAAGGCTAAAGATGCTGAAGTCAATGATGTATTGAACAATAAAGTTCATCATATCGAAGTACCACCTTTGAAGAAGTTGTTGAAAGTGTAAAGATTATCTCCTGAGATCACAGAAGTTGATATGGATTTTGAGAAATAGGTATGTTCTTTTCCTGCAGACAAAATAACAAGACACTGATATAATGTCAGGAAGTTATGTGGAGGACTCGGAGATAAAGCATAACCTGAGAAATCCTGCAGTCGATATAGACTGATAAGGCCTCTTAGATGTTCAAGGCTGTAGCAGTATGCAAAGGAATGAGGCCAGTGGAGGATTTTAAGGCAGACATGAAATTCTTTTTTAGTAATGTCTTGATTTATTTCTCTTGTATTCTTATTGTATTGATACAGGAATATGTTTCTTCCTTACTTTGATGGAAAATTTCCTTAGTATTAGAAGCAGATTGTTTTCTTTTGTTTGTTTGATTTAGTTCATTTTCACATGAGGCTAGTATTCATTAGAGCAATAGAATTTTGTTATCAAGTTTACTTGAGGAGAGTTTAGTACCCAAAATCAAGCAGCTGTAATAGTAAACATCCTTGCTATTGATATATGGTGATTTGAAACCCTAATATCTTTGACCTGTTATGGCTACTCTTGTGTCAAAAGGTAAGAAACTTCCATTACTATATATAAAAAAAGAATGTTCAAAGAAGAAGACAGGACTTGCAGGGCCTGCAAAATATATTAAGTCTATCTGAGTTTGCGTTAGACTGGAATGGCACTGTGGTGCAAAGGATAGTACCATTAAGGCTGTATTATTATTAGATAGTGATGCTATAGATGTAATGCTAAGAACTCAATGGGTAAAGGAGGTACAAGTCCCTAGTATTTGGAGTAAAGTTGTGGCTCCTATTAAGAATGCTAGTGGGAATGATATTCCCAACTGAGAGCTTTATTCTACTAAGATTCTGAAGATGTGTATTGGTGATATTGCCAATCACATGAGATTTAAACTGGTGGATATGTCCAATAAGAAGATTAATAGTTAACTTCCTGTAACATGTTCGCAAGGTGCTAATCACATTATTGGTAAATGGTATAATAGTTGGCAGGTAGCCTACTTTACCAGGGATGAGGTGAGAGCTGAGAACTAAAGAAGGCTTTAAGGATGTACTGAGAAACAAAGAGGTAACTATTCAACCAAGTATATTGAAATACTGTCTGTCAAAGTCTGCCCTTTCTATCATGGAAAGAGGGGGGTCTTTAAATGTAAAAATCTTATTTATGTCTAGTATGAACGAAACTAATCAAAGGTATCAAGTGATACACTTTGGTAAAATAAATCAAGTATCGAAACAATACTTAAAATAAAGCATAAAACATAACTAAGTATCAAACAATACTTAAAACAAACCAAGTATCAGAGCGATACTTAAAACAAAATATAAAACAAAACTAAGTATCAAACGATACTTAAAACAAACCAAGTATCAAAGTAATACTTAAAACAAAACATAAAACAAAATCAATAACCCAGTATCTATACCGGTTACATTCCTCAAAACAAAACCACTGTTTAAACAAACAAAACCTAATAATTATCAAAAGTGGAGTCTGAGAAACTAACAGCTTCAGTTTCCACTATAAGTTTTTTATCATAAGTGTCATACCAGTAACAAGAAGAAATCCTAAAGAAACAACCAGACTCAAAGAAATGCAGATCACAGTAGTCACGAATACCAGAATCATGCTGTACATCTACTCAAGTATTATTACAGTTAGGGCAGTAGTTTATCCAGAGGATAGCAAAGTAGTCTTCCATTTGGATAACATTGTAGTTCAACAACAGTCCAACAAGCTGTTATCGCAGTCTCATAATAAATTCCACATAGTTTGACATCGTTATGGTATTCAGATAGTGAAAGGTAACTAGGCATAGTTGTCAAGGACTTGTTCCATAGCCTGGTTATCCTCATCGCTACTTCCAAATTCTGACTCAAAATATGGTACCCAAAATCTATCTTAGGCTTCTAGTTCAACTTATTATTACACAGTTTCTGGTATAGTTGGTGTCTAGCACATCATGATGTAATTAATAGTGAGTGGTAGAGAATTGTTTAGCATGTTGTCTTTCCACCACTTGTTCACCAAGTCCGCAGAGTGCTCTAGTCCTTCCAGTGGTTCTTAGCTGTTTTCACTTGGTGGATAACTTTTCCATTTGACTAGAAACTGGTAATTTCTATGCCAAAGGCAGTGGTCTCAGATTATTTCAACTTCCCATTCATTCTTCTTATTGATGAATATAGGCGCAAGTAGAGAATGCATTTTTCCAGGGGACTTAGAGTCGTCATTCGGGTGGAAGCATTTGACAGCAGATATCTGGAAAATGATGGCATTGCAGCGGTACATGTACCCGTCTATCTGGATAGTATAGTTTTCTGTATGCTTATCATAGAACAAGATCTTAAAAGATCCTCGCCATTATAGTTGTAGTTTCTTACTGCATTCGACATTGGTAATAAACATACTTCCATGGACCATTAGCATGTTGCTGGGCGGAATAGGAATATGTTTGCGTCATCGCTTCTGGGTGGTAGTAGTACTTTGGAAGGTGCAGCTTTAACAGCTTGGAAAGCATTATTCTGAATAGCTTGATGGCAGTTTAAGTGGTCATTAGAGGTGGAAAGAGAGGAGTTCTTTAATAGGGTAGTCGGCAGGAGAGGGTATTGGCAGCCAAAAATTGCCTTGTATGGAGACATTCCTAGGGTGTTCGAATATCTAGCATTGATGTATGCAGTGAGCTTAGTGAGGGCGGGTTCTCTATTGGTCAATCTTTCATTGATCATATTCCGCATTCTGGTCTTAACTTCGTGGATTTTTCGTTTAGCTTGACTATTAGTCTTGTGATGTCTGGGAGCAGCCAGAATGTTGTTAATTCCTAGCCAAGTCAAGGTTTGTTTCCAAAATTTGACTGCAAAACGGGGATCAGCATCACTGACAATAGACAATGGGTATCCATAAGGAGTAAATAGATATCGCCAGAGGCTATTCCAGGTGTCTTTGGAGGAGTCAGTAACCTTCATTGATACAAGTCATGTGTATCTAGAAAATCAATCCATGGCTACCAAGATAGTCTCATAACTGGTGGACTTGTTGAATGGTCCTACGAAGTTGATAGCAAAGGATTCGAATATCTCGTAAGGTAATTGGAGTATCTAGACTTTCTGTTCAGGCAGTTGTGTTCATTTCTTAGTTGCCTGATAGGGTTCACACTGTTTGACAAAGTTGCGGAAACCGTTTTGCATTTTGGACTAGTAAACATATTCTGAGGCATATTGAAGGTTGTGGCCAGTACTGTGGTATTCTTTATTGTGGATTTCAGTAATGACATATTCCCTAAAAGTCATTCCATTGAACATGTAGCTCGTTGGAATGTATAAACAATGTTCACTATAAAGAGTGCTGGTGTAGACCATTCTATTAGATATATTGTAGGGGGCGAGATCTCCATGTCTGGAGCTGTCCATAACTTTGAAATAGATTAGGTCATGGTGGTAACCTGTCCCATCTGACTTTGGAAGGGTGAGGTCAATTCCTCTATAGTTGATCTAACATCTTGTTCATCCTCAATGAGGGATCCTCTTGTCGGTTCACTAGGGTCTTCCTCTTGTTCAAAGGTTTCATGAATCTGTCATTGATGTTCAGAAATCATGAGTACTATGACAGAGACGATAGTTTCATTATTGTACACTCGCAAGAGTGCACCAAATAGTAGTTGTAAATCTATTATAGGGGGTGAGGATGGAGGTGCTGACTGTAGGTAGGATGTTGCATCCAAGTAGGATACTGCTTCTTCGAGTTGTTCAAGACTTAAGGTTGTTTTGGAGCAGGATTAAGGGTAAAGGGGAGTTGGATCGATCCATCATTGACATCATCCATTATTTGTTGTTCTTCTTCTCCTTCTGTAGTGTTGAAGCTGGTGATTTTGGAATTTCCAGTAGAGGTATAGTACAGTCACTGGTATTTGTTACTGAATTTAATTTCAGTCTAGTAAAAGGGACAGATATCGAAGTAACAGTGGGACCAGTGGAGACTACTTTGTTCAAACTCATTAGGAGGTATACTGTGGAGGGTGCAATCCTCTTTCTATTTATCAACAATTTCTTTTCTGTGCTCTGTTCCAGCTACTCTGTACATGGTATAAGAAAAAGGAGTAGAGGAAATGGCAGTGCTGGTAGTAGTCAACGTTGACTCTTATTCATAGGAGGTATCGTCAGGGCTATCTTTGCTTTGTCTTGTAATGTCATAATCAAGAGGGGGGTCCAGGAGCATCTGGTTCTCATAAATTCAGGATAGAGCACCATCTAAACAGTTGGTTCTTCCAGGGGTGTAGATTATTTTTGTATCGTATTTGCTGATTTCTCCTGTCCATAGTGTTTGTCTCCAGCTGGAGATCTTGTCAGTTTTCAGATTAGTGAGAATTTGGTAGTCTCTAACAATGGTGAAGGTATTGCCCATCAAGATGTAATTAAAAGCAGTAAGATCATCGATCACTGCAAGCCCTTCCTTTTCTGTTGTTCCATAGTTCATTTGTGAATTAGTGAATTTCCTACTGTACAATGCTGCTGGTCTTGCTGTTTCATGCAATAGTCCTTGGC
>NW_003298812.1:205144-206751 GCF_000151645.1 Tuber melanosporum | reverse complement strand
ACATCTACCAACTTACAATTAAGGCCTAGGTTTTGATACTGTGGTATGATGTGGTAGAAACTGGGAGATGTAATTAACAAGTCCTAGAAACTGTATTAGTTCCTTTTGATTTCTGGAGGGTGTTCATTCTGTTAAACAGGTAATCTTTCCAGGGGTGGCTTGTATTCCTTCATCATCTATTACATGTCCCAAGATTTCAAGCCTGTCGGCAAACAGAATAGATATATTTTAGCTAGCGTAGAATATAGCTTCCCTTAGTTTAGTACACACCAAACATATATTGTATGCATGTTCCTCTTCTGAGTTTGAGAAAATAAGGATATTATCAATATAAACCCATTTGAAATAGTGGAGGTATTCACTTAGCAGGTTTTCCTTAATGCGTATAAGGGTGGCAGGTACGTTCATATCTCCTTGTAGCATGACTTGGCTAATTAAACTTCTGAAGGGTATTTTGAAACTTTTATAGTGTTTACTTTCTGAGTCTAACCTTGTCTGGAAATAGGCATCACTTAGGTCAATCTTGCTTCGGAATCTTGCCTGTCCTACTGCATTCAGGATTTGAGTCTAGTTTGGAATAGCGGAACTGTCCATAACCGTGTTTTTATTCCTTAGTTTCAGGTCAACCAGGTGGTGGATTATTTGACCATCTGCTTTGAGTTGGACAAATATTGGCATAGCACCTGGTGCTTCTACTCGGTAGATGATTCCTCTTCTTTGGTTCTAGTTTATTCAATCACATAGTGGATTTTTATATGCATCAGGGATAGAGTAAGTTGGTTGATTCCGGAGGTTAGAGGGGTCCCATAGGCAAATATGGTCGTTTATTTCCCTCATAGGTGGTGATTCTTCTGAGATCTGATCAGGGAACACATCAGAGTATTCGTGCAATAGGCATTAGGTAGTTGCTTCACATACTGCGGTATGGTATTCTACGCTTGTTGGTTTACATGAGACTCTGACCTTCTTTTTTAGGAAGTCAATAGTGGATTCTCCACATATGATTATGGCCTTATGGTAGTTTAGGAATGGCATTCCAATTAGGGTATCATCTTCAGCCAAGGTCTCTACCAGTATGTCTTGAGAGTGAAGGGTAGTAGAACCAAGTCAGATAATAGCACTACAGGTTCTATGGCTTGTGGAACATGACACCTTTACTGCTATATTGACTGGTATGGACAGGGTAAGGTCTCGGGTTGGGAGTCTGTAGACAGACATAAAGGTATTACTGATCATGTTCCTTCCAATTGTATCAGTATCAAATAGGACACGAGCCCTTTTGCTGTTGATTAGGATAGTATCTTCTAGGGTAGTGTGTGTCTTGAATGTAGTAGGAGGTCAGATACTGTTGCATTCTACATCGATATTTCCGATGTGGATTTCCTCATATTCTCTGGATTGGGTATCATCACTATCACTCTTCATGTTATGGGCCGATGCCTCTTGTTTAATCATCTTTCCTTTTCCCTTCTTTCTAGGACAATTTTTTGCCATATGTCCAGTTTCTCCACATTCAAACATTCTCCCTTCTCTCGTCTCAATTCTTTGGTAGATTTTCTTTTCTCCTTGAAAACTCACAGTGTGTATGCTTTAGAGTTGTTGGAGGA
>NW_003298812.1:194086-203565 GCF_000151645.1 Tuber melanosporum | reverse complement strand
GCAAAGGATAGATGTATTACAGGAGCACTGAGAGTACAATCTTAAGATCAACTTAATGCCAGAGATAATTTCTCCTTTTGCTCCTATTTACTCGTTGTCTGAGAATGAGCTCAAAGTCTTAAGAGAATATCAATGAGATGCTAGCAACAGGAAAGATAAGAAGATCTAATTCCCCTGCCACAGCTTAAATCCTCTTTGCTTCCAAACCTGATGGTATATTGAGTTTATGTATTGATTATAGTGAGCTGAATGAGATGACCTTGAGGAGTAAATATCATTTACCATTGATAAATCAGCTGTAGAATAGACTTGGAAAGGCTACTCTCTTCACTAAGTTAGACTTGAAGAATGGCTACAATCTACTTTAGATGGCAAAAGGAGAAGTATGGAAGACAGAATTTTGTGGTTGATATTGATTGTATAAGTATATGGTAATGTAGTTTAGTCTGTGCAGTGATTTATCTATATTCTAGAGTATGATAAATAATATCTTCTGAGACTTGTTAGATGAAGGAGTTATAGCCGATATGGATGATATCCTGCTATACTCAAAGACTATAGAAGAATATATCTCTCTCATTTGACAGATTATGGAAAGATTATATATAGCATAGCTTTAGGTGAGCATTAAGAAGTCCACATTCCATTCAGAAGAAGTATAATTTCTGGGATGTGATATATCCGACCGTGATATCATGATGACCATGGAGAAGATAAAGTCAATTGAAGTTTGAACTCCACTAAAAACAGTTGATGTACAAAGCTTTCTGAGTTTTGCAAACTTTTATCATCAGTTCATTGAAGGCTTTAGTAAGATAACAAAGCCATTGACTGACTTAACAAAGAAAGATGTCAAATGAAAATGGGGTTCAAGGAATAATGAAGCCTTTAGTTACCTTAAAGTAATATTTATAGCAAGCTCTAATTTAGGCAATTTTGATCGCAAACGGTTAACTAAATGAGAAACTAACATTAGTGATTTTGTATTGGGAGCCATACTATCACAATTATGTGAAGATAATTGATGGCATCTGGTAGCCTACTATAGCTCGAAGTTCTTGCCAGCAGAGATAAATTATGATATGCGTAGTAAAGAGATGTCTGCAATTCTTGCTACATTCAAAGATTGCATCATCTCTTGATTTTCAGTATATAATCAAATAACCATTTATACTGATCATAAAAATTTGGAGTACTTGGATAGTACTAAAATACTGGATCACAGGCAGCATCACTGCGCAGAATTTCTTCAACCATTTAATTTTAAGATTGTCAAGTATGAGAGACACTATAATGGAAAAGCTGATGCATGATTAAGGTACGCAGAGTATCGGCATGAAGGGGGGGAGTAATTTTGTGAAATCGGGTCTAAAGCAGATGTTTTTCATTTCTGGATAGTATTTGGATAGTCAGGAGTGAGATATCTTGCGGCCACAGTTGTTGCAACTGTACCAAGGCCTCTAGTTAAAAATAGAAATGCTGGATGAGATGAAGGTTGCTACCGCTAAAGATAGTACTTATCAAAGTATTTACAAATTTGTTGTTCAAAGAGACAAAAAGGTGGACTCTATTATCTCAATTGAGAAGGACTTCCTCTTGTACAAGAAGGCTTGGTACCTACTGAAGGATCAAGGGCTAAAAGAATAGATCATGCAGGTGGAACATAACTACTGCCAAGCTGTACACTTTGGGTCTTGTAAAACTATTGTCAAGGTTAAAGTCAACTTCTACTGCCCAAAGATAGAGGCCTATATCAAAGACTATGATTAGTCTTGCGATAACTGTCTATAGATAAAGACAGTCAAATATAGTAGGTTTAGGCTCTTAGAACTAATAGAGTTCCTATGACTCAATGGAACATGATACCAATAGACTTCATTGTGGCATTACCAGAATCTGAGGATTTTGCGAATATCTGGATCATTGTTGATAGATTTTCAAAATTGGCACATTTTATCACTGTTTCTATGAAGGTACTAATCAAGGAACTTGCTCTTAAAATTCTCAGAATGATCTGGAAACTACATGGACTCCCAAAATCCATGATCTCCAACTGAGATAGTCGATTCACATCAAAGCTTTAGGGTTAGCTTAATAGAATTACTTGAGGTAAAACTCAATTACTCAACTATGTTCTATCTAGAAACAGATAGCCAGACTGAGCAGGTTAATTAGATCTTAGAACAATATCAGTGAAGTAATTGGACCAACCAGTAGGATTACTGGGTATCATTACTACTATTAGCGAAGTATACTCATAATACATCCACCTCGAAGCCCACTGGGGTATTACATTTTGAAATTAACTATGAATTCAATCCAAGGACGAATTGGTCAGGAATTGTTCCTAATAACAAAAAGATTCATTGCAGTACAGAACAGTTATTATAAGGATTAGAAAAGTATATGGCAAGATATACGAGAGACATTACAGAGTATACAAGAAAGGCAACGGAAATGGCATGACAAGAAAAGATTACCATCTTCGCAGTATGCCATCTTAGAAAATGTTAAACAAAGCAGGGCAATTAAGGGAGATTGAATAATGCTGATTTGTAAAAATATTCATACTAAGAGGCCTCTAGGGAAACTAGACCACAGAATGTTTGGCACGTTTGTAGTCAAGTGACGTATGAGTACTGGAGCATATGAACTCCAATTGTCTGACCAGTAGTCAATCGATTTAGCAGTCAAGATTGGATTGTTAGAATAATACTGTAAGGATTAGACAGAGAGAAGCATAAAAGATGCTCCCATCCCAGACACTATGGAGAATAAGCCAAGTTATGTTATCCCGGTAGTGTTAGACAGCCAGTGGTAGGATGGAGCTAAGTTGAAGTTTTCCTATAGGTTTCTTCAGTGCCTTATATTGTAGGAAGGTTATAGACCTGAAGAAAGCTCTTGGAAGACATTTGAGATGTTGGAAAAAACTAGTATAGAGGCCTTAAGTAATTTCAATGAAAAGTACTAATCTAAACCTAGAGACCATAGGGTTGTCCATTGACCGAATGGTAGGAATAAAAGACATCATTAGAGGGGCTCAGATTGAGCCCTATAGATGACAGGAGTGATGTAACGAGACTCCACGGAGTACTATTACAGTTAGCCAAACCTATAGCTATACTGGTGTCAAGAGACTATCGCAGTAGGAATAGTGGTAGACCAGAGTCTACCAAGTAGCGGTACTGTTGATTAGGTAGCTCAGTCAGATATGCTATACCATATTATGAAGTGCATAGGTACTAGTATGGAGTGGTGGTTACCCTACTGGGTAGGGTAACCCAAGTAGTCAATGTGGGAGTTACCCTGAATTGCTTGAGGTTCAATCTGAGTAGAGTTACCCTACTCTGTAGCGTAACTCAGGGTGCTGTTATTCTACCTTCAGACCAGAATTATCCTGCCTTGGGCTATGAGTTATCCTGCTATAGAGCCAAGTTACCCCACCTTGAAAGTAACCTATTACGCAGAACTTTGGGGAAAGTTACTAGATTGTTTGCCACCTAAGACTACATAGGGTGTTCCAATCTCAGGTTGTGCAGATTACTCCTGCACAACTAGTTGAGTTTCGAACAAGCTGTAACTTGGAGGTGTGGTGGCTAACACCCCTCTGGCCCAGGTATAAGTCCTTAGCATCATGGGCTACATCCTGGAGAGTTGCTATAAGTCTAGTAAAAGTCTATAGGTGGAGATACTCATGAAACATTATATACACTCAGGCTGTCCGGTCCACTAGTGGCTGTCCAGAAGATATATGTATAGGTAGAGTAGAACCTGGAGAATCATCTTCAGGTAGTTTCGTGCATAGCAGAACAAAATGGATGGAGTAAGACTACTTTGATCTTAGAAGTTGTATGTAAGTTTACCTGTTCGGAATACCAGGATCTAATACCTAGGAACCACCTCCCCCCCACCCCTCCCTCTGGCACCCTTAGCTGGCCCACATGGTGTATAGCTGTAGACAGAAAGTTAACCTCTAAGATTAGATGGCGACTTTTACAGAATAAGTATAATATCAATGCAGAACGTGAAAAGGTATTCCAGGAAGCAGGAAGGGATAAGGAAGAACAACAGGAATGGGACTACCTAGACTGAGATAAGTCAAAATACATGAAAACATTCTCAGACAAACAATCTGTAGACAAGACTCAACTAAAGGTAAGAAGGGAGAAACCGTTTATGAAAGGGGGTAATGTCTCCAGAAAGCAAAAGCGGGACCCGGAGTTAAAGAAACCGGCAAAGAGGTCTACTGGGACTATAAAGTTGATACATACAAACTTCAAAAAGGCCAAGGATGGAATGCCCCAGTCAACAATTGATGAAAGAAAGTGGGAAGGCAATTGCACTTGTTGTAGAAAGAAAAACTAGGAGTACAAAAACTGGGGAGGACAAATTCAGGTATCTAGAACAAGGACAGACGACTGCCAATTTAAGATACCAAGGTTGTAACTGCTATGGGTACTTGGTTATTAGTTTTCTTTTATGTTTTGCTTTAAGTATCACTATAATACTTGATTTGTATAAGTATCATTTGATACTTGATTTTGCTTTATACTTTGTTTTAAGTATCATTTGATACTTGGTTTTGTTTTATGTTTTGTTTTATATTTTATTTTAAGTATTACTTTGAGACTTGGTTTGTTTAAGTATCTTAATACTTGGTTTTATTTTATGTTTTATTTTAAGTATTGCTTTGATACTTGATTTGTTTAAATATCACTTGATACTTGGTTTTGTTTTATGTTTTGTTTTAAGTATCGTTCTGATACTTAAGTAGTTTTACCTAAGTGGATCGTTTGATACCTTTAATTAATTTTGATCATGATAGGCATAAACAGATTTGTGTATTTAATGACTACTGGATTTCATGATAGAAGAGGAAGACTTTGACAGATAGTATTTCAATATACTTGATTGAATGGTTACTTCTTTGTTTTCTCAGTACACTCTCAAAGCTCCTATTAGTTCTCAGCTCTCACCTCCTCTGTGGTAGAGCAGGTCACCTACTAACTATCATACCTGTTATAGATAACATGATTAGCACCTTGCGAACAGATTACAAAGTTCTGATATGGTAGCGGTAGTTCAGGGTCCCAGAAAGATCTCTACCACTCAAGTTCCAAGAGACAACTAACTCGGGGAACTAGGCGAAGATGATGAAATGACTTAGATTATTTCCTTGGTACTGATAATAATGGTGTTCGGGTAGTCTAAAAGAGAGATACTCTCTCAGAATCAAAATTAATGGCAAAAAGGGGAGATCAAAGTGAAGGAGTCTACCTTGCCATTATGTCCTGACTGGGAGTACACATGTCCTTCTTGCCGCAAGGTCAAGGTAATCAATAAAGAGCAATGTATGTAGTGGCAGCACCTCTATACTTTCCAAGGGAGTATTGCAAGCTTGTACCTAATGACCTGATGCATGTTCTTTGGAGTAGTCACACATGTAACTTGAAAACTGAAAGGTCCCTAATAAGCACCAAAACCTAGACTGGAAACAGACAGTACTAAGAGTACTGGAAGCAGCAACAGTAGGGCTAAGATGAAGGATTTAGAGGAAAAGCGAAGCACATCTTCAATCTTTGTGATCAATATGTACAAGAGCCCTAGATCTTACCTTGAGTTACTGCTTCTTAGGTACCACACTGGTGCCAAACAGAGCTCAATAAAGAATAAACACTATCTACGGTTGAGCAAAGATGGAAAATATACTGGGAAAAGTTATCAAAAAGGCAGCCGACCAGCCCTTCGCACCCGGCTTATATTTCTATGATATCTGAACGATAGTAGAGACCTACTAGATTGGTTCTATAGGTAGTAAAAGTGGAAGGTAAGGGAACCTCTCAGTAGGAGGTCAAGACCACTAGTAGTAGGCTGCGCGATATACTAAGAGGAAACAAATTTGTCTGAGGAGACCTAAGTCATCGAAACTGCACGAGCATGGTAATAAACATTCCTGTTCTTATTAAAACCCAGATATGTCGAAATGACAAACTGACAATTCAACTCCTTATCCAGAAAGATGTATATTCAGCGTACCAAAACCTACAAGATATAATTGTCCTGAAGAATATGCTTATATTCACATTATAAACTCAAAATATCAGCCTTACAAAATATGAGTACAGTTAGATTCAGGATCCAATGTGTTTCTAATTAATAAAGAACTTGTATATGAACTCAAAGTTCTATTTACAGAGAGACGAAATCTGGTCAATATTTAAGGCTGTTGGAGTATCAGCTCTATTAGAAGGAAAGTTTTACACATGCCCTATTTGGCTTGAAATAGGATGAAAGAAACAGAAGTCCGAAGTTGTGTGCAAAATCGCTGTAGCAGGCAACTATGGGATTATTATCCCTTACCTGTAATGGTATTTGGAATACCCCATATCCAATATTGGAGAACATACGAAATGGAAATTCACAGATCACAAATATAAGACTTGAATGGAAGAAGATAATGAAGGAGTCGCAGATACGTTAGAATACGGCAAGACAGTCGCTTGTGATGAAAACGCGATCCAAATAGGAAGAATCAGAGCCATAGAAGACCCCAACTAAGTCAACTTTGATTCTCTCCCAAGGCACTACTTAAATTTCAAAACACTATTTCTCCTACAAACAGTGGTAGAATTAGCGTCTGGGAGAACATTTGGTCATGAAATTACATTGATTGAAGGAGCGAAACACTCTTGGTAACCCATTTATTCTCTGTCCAATAAACAACTTAAGTTATTGCAAGAATACCATGACAATATATTACGACAAGGAAAGATCACATGAAACCAATCACCTTTGGGTGCTCCAATCCTCCTCATACCAAAAGCAGATGGTAGACTAAGGCTGGTAGTGGACTACCAAAATCCAAACCAAATAACTATTTTGAATAAGTATCCACTACTACTAATGTTAGAGTTGCATGAGTGCGTAGTAGAAGCTAGCATCTTCTCAAAAATTAATTTGAAAGATGGTTATAATGTTATTCAAATCAACGAAGGTGATGAATGGAAAATGGCTTTCCAATCACATTATGGACATTACGAATATAAAGTCATGCCTTTCTGATTAGTGAATGCCCCAGCTACATTTCAGGACCTGATGATAGAGGTACTCCAGCAATTTCTAGATTAATGAGTCGTATGTTATTTGGACAACATTCTTATCTAGGCTAAAAATAAGAAGAAACATATCAAACTAGTAACAAAAGTATTACAAAGATTAGTAGACTTTCAACTAGTGATTTCAATAAAGAAATCTTTCTTCCACATTAAAGAGGTAAAATTCTTAGGCCACATGATAGCTGTCAATAGGATATCCATGAGTACCTGAAAGGTAGATTCAGTATTAAACTAGAAGTCAACTACATCAGTCAAAGAAATTCAAATATTTTGAAAATTTATGAACTTCTACCAATGATTTATAGAAAGCCTCTCGAAAATTTGCGCTCCAATTACTGATACATTGAAAGGTAATCCAAAGAAGTTCCAGTAGGGCCCAGAACAGGAAACCGCTTTTCAGAAGCTTAAGAGAAAATTTAATTCAGCCCCAATATTACACTATTTCTTCCAAGAAATAGAAATGGTAGTGGAAACGGATACTAGCTATTTTGCTTGGTGTTGCATCCTTTCTCAGTTTGCGGAAAAAAGACTACATCCAGTAGCTTTCCACTCCTGTAAACTAAGTTCCACACAGTAAAATTACTAGATCCATGATAAAGAACTATTAGGAATATTGGAAGCATTTAAAGAATGGCACCAATACCTGATTGGAACTGAAAAACCAATAACTGTGTACACTGATTACTAAAACCTCCAATATTTCCTCACCTTAAAGGTCTAGAGCAGGCGCCAAATCTACTGGGTGCAGAAATTAGTAGATTCCAACTTCACAATTGTTTACCACTCAGGTACAAGAGGAGACAAACCTGATGTACTCAGTCAACGGCTGGAGTACCATTCTGAGAGAGGAGCTACATATCATGAACAAGCAATATTGAAGTCTCAAAATATCCAAGTCAGTTCAGTAATGAGAACTGTTGAAGGAGAAATTCAAATATGCCTAATAGTGAGCAGCACAGTAGATGATAGAAGCACAGATGATATACAGAAAATAGCGAATTGGAATAACTCGAACTCTGTGATTCAATTAAAACAGTTAGACATCAGAGCATGGTTAGTAATTAAAAGTTCAAGGATAGCAGTAGGCTACAAACTTTAGGAAATGCAGGAAGATATAGTTCCAGCATGGAGACAGTTAATAGTTGCAACCAGTATATGCAATCAGGCCACCAGTCAGAACTTATAGGAGAATTGCTCCTAAAAGCAGGTTAGCAGTCAAAAGTGGTATTTCTACCTGTACTGGTATAATCGATGCAGATTATACCAGTGAGCTCAAAGTGTTACTATTTAACCATCAAGATTGTTAGGAATACCAAGATCCGATACCCAGGAGTCATCCTAAGTAGAATAACCTCATCCAGAATCAGAATCTCTGGTCTCCCACATTCCCCTCTGGTCCCCTTACAGGGCCCACACACCATTATACATATCAATCTCAATTAAATACCACAATTGGAATATCGCATGACTCTTCACCAAGGTCATGTGTTCAACTCCTGTTCTCATCAAAGTTATTTCTGATATTGAGTTATTTTCTACCAATGCTACTTGCAACTGCAAGGCTCCCTGCACAACAACCAAGAACCTCCGACTGAGGAATTATGATTCTATCCTATAGAGGTACTTCTCTTCTACATGAGTAAAGTTACTATATAAGAATCTATTGGTTGGATCAAGAGATATTGAGCTTTGAAGTTGGCAACCTAAGAAGGATGCATATATGACTTTGAAGAGTTATCCAGAGCAACTAAGAGTTGCCAACTGAGGGAATAATTGTCAATCGGGTAGAATAGCTTTCTGCAAATGAGTAGGAAATCCTCAGGAAGACATTTATCAGTTGGGTAAGGAGTTATGGAGGTTTAAAGTCAGGTGACCAAAAAAGGATTGTGATTACGACAACCTTCGCAGATACAACCCTCGGATGAAACTGATAATTTCAATAATAATGAAAGATAATTGGAGCCAACTCAGTTCAACTTGAGAATTAGGCCACAAGTCTAAAGACTCTAAAGATCGTATAACTACTATTGGAAACAGTATGGTTCCAAGTTAGCTATATCATAATTAGCAAAGAGGTTGTGGTGATTTTCAAAGTCTCCAAGTATTTACACCTTTCAAGAATACCCGACGTTGTGAGTTATAATCAGAAAAAGCGCCTCCCAGGTATTAGACATCATCAAGCAACAGAGAAGAAACCTTAACAACATAATATTGTTTTTACGATTCTATTTTACTTTACCAAATTTACTTCCCTCTTAGTAGTCATAAATGAAAAGAGTGAACTCAAGCCTTCCTAGACAATCTCCATCTACAGAAATGAATTTCCATTGACCTAGACAATTCTGAAGTCTATCAGATTGTCTC
>NW_003298812.1:166496-193737 GCF_000151645.1 Tuber melanosporum | reverse complement strand
AAGCCAGCTAGTGATAGAAAAAATTAATACTGTGGATATGATAGAAATAGACAATCTAGAGGATACTGAAGGAGGTACGTACAGATTCAGTAGCACAGATATTGCAACAAGAGTAATAACTATCCGATAATTGCAACTGGTAGTTAGTACATTACACGCATAAATAGACCAGAATATACACTCATATGATGCAGCTGAAGTACCCGAATAAACCATGATAACTTGCACTATACTAGCGTACAAGGTATTGAAGAAATTCAATCCAGAATTGTTAGAGCAAATCCTAAAAGCTATTCCGGAGAATAGAGAATGGCTTAAAAGAACAACCGAGTTGGAGAAACTACAAGATAACAGCAAACCTTTCCTAAAAGACTGCATCCTATCAGACAAATTGTTTTATTACAAGCAAAGATTATTTGTACCAAAAAACAAGAATCTCTATACAATAATAGCTGAAGGGTATCACAATGCTAAAATAGCATGACATTTCAAACAAGATAAAATCCTCAAAATAATTATAAGGAGCTTCTATAGGAAAGGCCTGGCAGATTAGATAAACAATTACATACCGTCATACGACAATTGTCAACATAACAAGTCCCCACAATATGCAAAATATACTTTACTAGAACGGCTATCAATATTCTATGCAGTGTAGGCATCCATATCCATGGACTTTATTACACAGTTACTACAAAGTCACGGTTGTACCCAAATTATGGTAGTAGTTGACCAGTTTACCAACATGACCTACTTCATCAGGTCAGAAGAGACAGCTACCACGCAAGATATGGCTACAGTCTTTATAAAGTAAATATAGAAACTACATGGTTTACTAACAGAAATTGTCGCAAATATAAATTTGAAGTTTGCTGGAGAATTTTGGAAATCTCAGTGCGAAATACTAAATATAAAAAGGGGAATGTCTACAGTGTACCATCCACAAACTGACGGACAAACTAAGCATACCAAATAAGACCTGTAAGATTACTTGCCAAGTTTCGTCAATTATAATCAAGGTGATTGGTACCAACTGCTCCCTCTAGCCAAATATGTCTACAATAACCTAGCAATCAATATATAAGGGATGACTCCGTTCTACGTAAACTATGGATTTCATCCACAGATGGAATGGATGAAGGAACGTGAGTCGCGAAATCCAGGAGTAACACTTTATGCTATCTGGATAAAAATACTCTACAACCAAGCAAGGCAATCACTCCAACAAACACGAGAGGCTATGGCCAAATACTATAATAGAAAAGCTAAGCAATAACTGGACTTTAAAATTGGTGATAAAGTAATGTTAAATGCAAAGAACATTCGTAGACGTCAAAATTCAAAGAAATTAAGTCCAAAATTATAGATACCTTTTATGATCTTAGAGAAACAGGGAAATCACGCCTGAAAACTCAATATTTCAAATTACTGGAACATACATGTAGTGTTCTATGTATCTCAATTACAATAGGAAATTGAGAAAGTTTTAAGAAGCGGGATATGCTCTTACCAAAAGAGAGTATGTCATTGCTACTAAGAGGTATGTTAACTATAGTACTTTCTTATATGGCAAGGTTATTCCAAAGACAACACCTGAAAGCCAGCAATAGGCATAGATAACGCAAGGGAAATGAGGGAATAATTCCACCGTGATAATCCAGAAATACCATGGTGGGTAAAGGAAGAACGATGAGAAAAAGGTTTTCCTACCATAGCCAAGTAAACACGGAAGGGTTTTCACCTTGTTCTCATCAGGTTCTAAAGGAGTTAATGTTTAAGGTTTAATAATTAATTGTTTAATTTCATTTTTAATTTTTAATTTATTTTATATAAATTCAAAAGGCATTCAGTGTGAAGCCTTAAGATGAGAGAGCTCATGTTAGGAGTACCAGAATCCAATACCTAGGAACTACTCTAGGTAGAGTAACCCCATCCGGAATCGGAATCTCTGGTCTCTAACACCCCCTCCCCCTAGCTCTCTTATAGGGCCTGCAAGTCATGATACATATCGATCTGAGTTGGGTCCTGTGACTATAATGTGACAAGGTTGAAGGTGTAGGAATAATATTGGATACATTACCATTGCCTGTCTGACTGGATTCTGTTTCCTGTGTGTATGGGAGGGGATCCTCAGCTAGGTCTGGGAACTAGAATGGAGTAAATCCATCAACTACTTAGGAGGTTACTAGGCATCAATGAGGTGAGATCTATACCTTGGGCCATAGGTAACAGGACATTTTTGCACAAAGAGATAGTATTGCATGGTAAAACATCTTATCGAGAGGCCAATACATTTGCACCCACCCTACGATAATCAGAACAGTATATAACTCTAAGGAACACTAATACAAAAGCCACTAAACTTTACGGAATGTTACAACTGGGTCTCGAAATACATTGTAGTTGTGGGAATAATTTCCAATACTAGAATAGCAATTAAAACCCTGTTACCTAGAGCAACTAAGGGTTGCCAACTGAGGGATTATCTGTCAAACCAGTCTAATAGCTTTCTGCTAATTAATAGGAAGTTCTCCAAAAGATATTTGTCAGTTGGGTATAGAGTTATGAAAGTTTGAAGTCAGATGACCTAGAAAGGTTGCAATTACAGCAGCCTTTGGAGATACAACCCGCAGATGAAACTGATCATTTCGTCAATGATGAAGACGATTGGAGCCAACTTAGTTCGACTAGAGAACTAGGCCATGAGTTTAAAGACTTCAATAATCGAATTGTTACTATTGGAAATAGCATACTTCCTAGTCAGCTATATCGTAATTAGTGAAGAGAGCATGGTAATTTTCAGGGTCTCCAGGTGTTTATACCTTTGAAGAATACCTGACATTGCAAGTTATAATTATAGAAGTACATAGTGGCATAATAAATAGATGTAATCGATGAACACTCAGATGTGGAATATAAATATTGAAGTGCCTCTCAAGCTTTTAGACACCATCAAGCAACAGAAAAGAGACCTTAACCATATAATATTATTTTTACAATTCTATCCTACTTTACCTATTCTACTTCGCTCTTACAAGTCATAAATAACAAGAGTGAAATCTAATCTTTCTTAGACAATCTCCATCTACAGAAATGAATCTTGGTTGGCCTAGACATTTCTGAAATCTATCAGGTTGTTTCCGCCTAACCGTTACCCATGGACCTCAGCAAACTAAGATATCTCCTGGTGGAGCAATTTACAATGCTGAAAATCCCTATCCTTGAATTTCAAGAGACTGATATCTTTCATATTTATCATGTATGCTGTACAGGAAATCTGTCAATTCAGAACATTGGAGAATGAAATGATTGGATCTGGATCCAGGTTACTGTATCGGATCTGTATGGGGATCTGTATGTGCACACTGTAGCATGCTTGTTGGGACTATTTAACATATGAAATATCCAAGCTGAGACAGTTAGTCAGCTAGCAATGGTTCAAGTACTGGAGTCCCTTAATGGTGGCAGATTTCATGAGTTTAGCAGACATATAAAAGTCCACAAGCTGACTACTGGGAGGGATGTGATGATAATTGAGATAGGTATTATCCCGAACGTGGCTTGGCATGAAAAAGGTTTTCACGTAACACATGGTTATGAGTCACAGGTATGTTATTGTTTCACACATATGACTCATTTGAGTCATATGATTGGTTATGTATGGGATTTGTGATACTTTTGCACTTGGCTCAAATATGAGTCATGGGACATGCACCTGGCGAAGGTGCCTTGCGAGTGTGCCTTGCGGGTATGACTTGCGCATATGATTTATGTTTCACACATGACCTCATTATGAGGTTATGGGTTTCACACATATGACTCAGTCGAGTCATATGACTTGTTTATTGTGTTATGATTGGTTTATGAGTTTTGCACATGACCTCGTTATGAGGTCATGGGTTTTGAGCATGTGACAATTTTGGTCACATGATTAGTTTGTTATGATTTGATTTCACACATGTGACCACTTTAGGTCACATGACTACAGGTGGGAAGAACACTATATAAGGAGGCCGATACGGCCGAGGAGGATAGGTTCTTCACCCATTGTTCTAAGTACTTTTCCTACTTATTACTTTAACGAATATAAACACCTTTACGATCTTTATCTTTATTGCAACATTATCATTACACCAAGGAAAGTTCTTTACGAAGAAGAGTTAGGGAAAGCTCATGATAGGCGTTCCCGATAGAAGATAAAGATCTTGTACTATTGGTAATGTAGGCAGTGGCCTAGTGCTATCATAATCCTAAGGAAAGACACAAAAAGAAAAGAGAAGTATTGTTCCCCGTCGCAAAGAACTAACTATCCGAGGATGGATCATTACAGGTATGGTGGTAGGACAAGTACATGTGATTTGCTACAGAGATGGGCAATGGCTAGTGGATAGCAGAATTGATATACAGACATTTAATTAAATTTATTGAGAGTTTCTATGTACATATAAGACCGCAAAAGAAAAGATAAAAAAAACAATAAAAAATACAATGTAGATCAACTGGACATAGATGGTGGTGATAGATCTGTGAGAGGATATGTGCAGTTCTTGTTAATTGATTCCGGGGCAGCGCCAGATGGAATTGGAAAATTAACAATCCCTGATTGACAGCTGAGAAGGGTCATCAGGAGAAAAAATTGATAGTCAAGTATCAGAAGTCCCTGGGTGGCCAGCAGATGTTAAAGAAAATCTGGGACTGCAGAGGGCAGAAGAGAAAGAGCAGGATTACGGTGGACACAAAAGGATGAATTTGGTACACGTCAAGCAAGAAGAGCAGATATAAGCCTTCAAGTAGAGAAAAATGAAACCAGAATGGTAAGAGTGGTGTCAGATGAAAGTGATATGAAGGGGAGAACCCAGACGAAAATTGTAGGTGTCTGTAGCATCTGGTGGAGAATGAGGAGGTAGTGCATGATGTAATGCAGTAGGCGTGGTCGGGCAACAAGGGTAGAAGTTAGGAAGGAGACGAGCAGGATGAGCTGGTTGGACTATTTCGATCTGGATGCAAGCCTGTTTCGTCACATGCAAACAATATTTTTACTGATGTCCTTTGACTCATAATCGTGAGTCATGTGAGATCCTCAGTTTACTCATATGAGTCAACTGTGCAACATACCTAAACCAATCATAATCCTTATCACAAGTCATATGTACTAAATGCATCACATGTATGAAACTCGTGACTCATAAGTATGAGTCACACACGAAAGTTATAACATCATATGACTCACAACTGTGAGTCATCGCATAATAATAAACCTCTATGACTCACAAGGGCAAGTCATGTGAAACTCTTTATTCCTCCTCATCAATCTGCCTTGTCACAATCCGGTTTGTAACACTCAGGTAGGTGAGAGAAAGGTTAGTCAAATGATGACTGGTTGTTTTCATGGTCAGAAATCTGGTCTCTTTCTTCCTGTTTTTCCTGATCCTAATTCTGCTGGTGGAGGGGTTACTGCAAAGTCTATTATTCAAGTTTATGATCAATATGATTTCCTAGGTATATGGAAGAAAATGAAGGAGGAAATGGAAGAGGAGGAAATTTTTTTGATTATTGACAATGCTAGAACCCATCTTCCCTTCTTGAGATAGCTTAGTTCTAATGGTGTTACTCTCAAAGAAATTCCCCCTTAAATACCGGATCTTAATTCTATTGATCATATTTGGTCTCTTATAAAAGCTAATGTTCATATGTATTACCCTGAGCTTTATCTTATAAAGGGACCAAAGGATGTGTTAGGAATACCAGAACCCGATACCTAGGGACCACTCTAAGTAGGGTAACCCCACTTGGAATCGGAATCTCTGGTCTTCAACACCCCCCTCCGGCTCCCTTACGGGGCCCGCGCGTCATCATATATATCAATCTCAGTTGCATCCTGTGACTACATTACCACAGAATTGAAGGTGTTAGAATAATACCGTATACATCGCCGCCATCCGTTCGACCGGATCCTGTTCACAGGATATATGAGAGGGGACCTTCGGTTAGGTCTGGGAAGTGGAACGGAGTAATTCCGTCAACTACTCAGAAGGTTACTAGGCTTCAAAGGCATGACACCTTTGGTGTGGGCCGTAAGTAATGGGACCATTTCGCACAATGAGATAGTATCAAATAGTAAAGGATCTCTACTAGAGACACATACAATTGCATACACCAGAAGAGTCTAGAACTCCAAAAAACACTACCAAAGAAGCCAACAAACTTCACAGAGTGTTGCAACTGGGTTTCGGAACACGTTGTAGTCATGGGGTGATTCTCAAATACAACGATGGTTACTGAAACCTACTACCCAAAGAGCAACCAAAGGTTGCCGACCGAGGGATTAATTACCAGTTTAGTGGAGTGGCTTCCTGCAAGTTAATAGGAAGTCATCCAAAGAAAATCTATCAGTTAGGTATGGAGTTACAAAGTGTTTGAATCAAATGACCTACAATGGTTATAATAATGACCACCTTTGCAGATATAACCGTGGATAAGACTGATCATTTTATCAATGGCGAAGACAATTGGAGCCAACTCAGTTCGACTTGAGAACTAGGCTATAAGTCTAAAGACTCTGCTAATCGAGATATTACTATTGGGGACAGTACGTTTTCTAAGAAGAAATATCGCAATTATCGAAGAGGGTGTGATGGTTTTCAGGGTCCACAGGTGTTCGCACCTTGGAAGAAAACTCGATGTTGTGAACTACGATTGAAGAAGTACATAGTTGTATGATAAATAGATGTAGTCCGCGAACACTCAGACGCGGAATATAAATATCAAAGTGCCTCCCAAGCTTTAAACATCATTAAGCAACGGAGAAGAGACCTTAACAATATAATATTATTTTTACGATTCTACCCTACCTTACCTACTTTACTTCACTCCTAGTAGTCATAAACGAAACGAGCCAAGTCCAAGCCTTCCTAGACAATCTCCGTCTACAAAAAACGAATCTCAATTGGCCTAGATAATCTTGAAGTCTATCAAGTTGTCTCCACCTAACAGGATGGGACCAGAAAGGCTATTGAAGCGACAGTTACTTTTTGTTGGGAACTTTTGGACTCCAATGTCTTTGATAGCTTGGCAGAATCTATGGTTCACAGGATTGAGGTAATTGAGGCAGATGGGTAGTATACAAAGTATTAATTAGGATTATGTATTTATTTTATTTCTAAATATTTTTTGTGTTGTGTTTTTGGTAGTGATTTGTTGAGCAAGTGGTGCTGAGAAGGGAGTGCGCGCCGTTGCGTCGGGATGTTCGGTTTCTTCTGCTAAGGTGCTATAGTATAGGTTGCGTAAGCACGGAGGTGATGGTAGATGCCGAAGGATGGTAATGGGGGCTGTCATCGATACTGGGGGATGGCATGCATGATGTTTAACTGTATTTTATTTTGTTTCAGTTGAGATGTCCGGAACTATTACAGAGTTTAGTTGGGGTGCATTAGTTTCGACGAAGGGCGTTCGAGTTTATTTGGCACCCCACCGTATAGTACAATTGCTTCCGTCTTCTCCGGGTATGTTAGCGACAGTGGAGTTACAGGCAACCGCAGTTATCATTATTCTCTCATCCCAACAGATCATTTCATTTAGTCCACATTTATCCGCTGCGCTCGCTCAAGATCTCTGATAGAAAAAACTCCGGCTCAAAGAAACACCAACCAATCCTACTCGTCCTTTATTTCCCTGGAAAATCACCGCCCCCTGCGGGTGCGTCCTCCACTAGTAGGCCCGATGCTGATCAGACTCATTTCCTGGCTTAGGAGGTAGTCTTCCCTGCTCATACCGGCCGTATTGATTGGGATTTTTGCGGGAAGAGGCGGAGCTGGCAGATGCTGCTTGTATCTACCTCCTCTTGGCTGGTCTGAATTGTAGCCATATCTGTCATTGCCCTTGGCCGGGACGAGAGCTCGGGAGTCCCTGTCTCTCTCCATCTGCCGCTCCCTTTCGCTCCCCGGGTTATACATGACCATTGCGCCAGGCCCAATCGAGTGCCTGTCACGCGAGCTGGCATGCTTCCGACTGTTACTAGGAAGGGCAGCCATACTCTGGGAATTCCTGAGCCTCTTTTGGAGTTTGGCCCTCTCCCGCTCCTTTTCACTCCGGCCAGGCTGGGGAGAAGGGGTCCGGATACTGACCTTCTTAGGGAGCGGTGGGGGAACAGGGCCGATAAGAGCTAATCTCTCTCCCCTCTTTGGCGGCTGGGGACTTGGACTCCTCTGTCTCCCCGTGCTGTGGCGACGATACTCGGCCGGCACCGGTGGAGGTGGGCGTGGGCTTCTGCCTCCTCGCCTTTCGGGTTCGGGGGCAAAGCTCTCAGGTGGCAGAACATCGGTACCATCCAAAACCCTGTTGGTCCCAGGAACAATCATCTTACTTGGTAGCTTCCCTCTCTTGGATTCCGCATTCCACCTTCTAGCAGTCTCTTCTGCTTGTTGGGGAGTGTTATAGGTGGGACCTGGGCCATTGATAGCAGCCTCTAGGGAGGCGCTGGGACCCGGGTTGATCAGATCGAAAGAATCGGGCGAAAAAGGAAGTCCATCGAATACTGGCTCGGCGGGAGGTACCGGCTTCCGCTCAGGAATAACCATAGCCACAGTAGAGTTCCGCCTGACCGAGCTTGTGGTCGCCCCAACTACAGGCACCACATCATCCCGCTCCCCGTGAATAGGCATAGGCTTGACCATAGGCGCGGTTCTCGGTTCACGGCCCCTTCTCACCGTCACCGGCCGTCCCACCACTTGATCTTCGGGAAGTAACTGCGGTTGATAGAGTTGCACGTCTTGAACCTCCTCGACCTGAGGCCTGTGGTAGTTCTGACTAGATCTATGCTGCATCGCCTGTGAGTGGGACAGAGGAGGACCCTCTATTTGCAGTGGCCCTTTAGACGTGTCCACAAAGCTCAATCTCCTCTCGACCTCAATTCTTCCAGACATTTGCTCCGCTACGAGTGGGTCAATACCGGGCACGAGACTGGGAGGAATTGGCATCCCATTCCTAGTGGGTGGAGTCTCAACCCCAACCGCAGGCATTTGCACCTCGAGAGCACGGGCGTTCATGTTGCTATGTGATCGTCGGTGGGCGAGTTGTGTAGAAAGCTCATAGCTTGGGAGCCCAAGATCCTCCTCTTCCTTCGTCTTCGGCGTGTGATTCCCCCAGTTCGGCTCATCAAAACGCGCTGAAGCAGGGCTGTGTCCGTGGGGTGGAGGGGGCGGAGGAGGAGCATCGTCTTCATCTCTGGAGTCCTCAAAAGAGCTTGCCGGACTAGGTCCATAGGGGGGTCCAGAACTCTCACCGTGGTAGGTGAGCGGACGCTCTCGTCGCAGATGGGCTGTTGAAGCAACCGCGTTTGGAGAATGCACATACTCGTCGTAGTCATCCTGCCCATGGTAACGAGTGCGAGGTCCGGGATAAGAACCACCGTATTGATCCTGAGCCGACAACCGTGGGTCGTAACTGTTACTCCTATGCATCTCGCGCTCGCGAGGATCTGGACTATGGGATTGCTGTTGGTGGTGTTGCCAATCCGGGACACTCTGGTGATGCTTTAATTGATGCTGCGATTTGTGCCTCTTGTGAACAGTTTGTTGGTGAGGGTACGGGGGGTTAGGCGAGTGGTGGACAGGTGACGCATCATAATGCCTTCGGTGGATAGGTGGAGGAGGGGGAGGAGGTTGCCCATGAGGGTCATCATCTTCAAATCCGCCAAACATGTCTCCCCCGGGAATGTGATCATCTCCATAGGGGTCATAAGCTCCCGTAGCGACCGGCAAATGATCGGGTGCCATAGCCATGGATGAGCCTCTGGGATTCCGATGGTGGGGATGCTGAGGTTCAGGATATGAATGCTGGTTGTGAGGTTGGTTGTCCTCGTACCCGGAGCGATAGGAATGCCTCGATTGTCTGGTACGCTTTTCTGGTACGGGCACTGGCCGGCTGACATCCTCCTTTGAAGACCGGGTAGGATCCGGTGGTAAGGGCCGCCTCTTTACGGATTTATCCCTGGAACTAACCATTTCCCTAGCACCTCCAACCTTTCTCGCAGCTTCCTTCTCCCTTTCCCTCTCCTTTCCTCCCAAATCCCGCCGCGTCCTTTTCTTCTCCGCTGGCGGTTCAACGTTGTCTGGGTCATCGCTGTCTGGGCCATCGTAATAGGTGAGTTCAACCAAGATCTCCCCAGCATACCTGCCCTTACATCTCAATTCTCTCCAGCCATCATTGATTCCGCCTCCTGTAACCAAGATCTTATCTATCTTAAGGGTAGTCTCCCCTATAAGATCAGCTTTCTTGTCGTCATTAAAAACGGTAATTTTCAGAGTCTTGTAATCAGGAGACTCCCGTATTTTGAAACGAAGCTCCTCATCCCTATGGCAGGTTAGAATCCGGGCCAACATGTTGTTTCTATCGCCGGGGAAAAATCTTACCACCGAGGTGTTTGGCCCCCACGTACATCCGCATCTGTTCGCTGTGCATTCTTCCCGAGACGGACTACAACGTAGGGATCTTGCTTGCCAATTTTCTTCCTGTTGGGGAGATTTTTCTGCAAAAGTTAGCAACCATCAACCAGGCGGATATCGGGATAGGGGCGGTAGGAGATTGAAGTAAGACCCACAGCCTTATCCAATATAACGACCAGTTCCCCAATTTCCGGTCCATCTACTGAAAGATCAGACCAGATTCCCGCGGGATGAGCTTCCTTAATTCCTGCCCTAGGCATCGTGTTGCCGGATTCCTACAATCTCAGCACCCGATAACCCGTCGGCGGCGGGACAAAATCCGCACAATTCCAGTCAAGTGGAAGGAACGAAGAATAAACAAACTTGTTTAAAACCGAGTTCGTGAGAATGTGACGGAGGTGTAAGATGTAAGGTAGCAGTAGCGTGGTAGGGGACTTGAGAAAATTGAGAGGGAGAGGGAGGAAGAGACTGGCTCTATGGACCCCCGGAAATTCAACTGGCTGGATAGCAGAAACAATTTGCCAACTGCAGGACCTTTGGACGAATGGTTTCTTGCGGCGGGAGGTCCAGCAACGGGCGGATATGAGCTTGAGATTAATTGGCCGTAGGGGGGAGCAGCAAGGAGAGGAAGCAGGATAGGTTAGATGATAGGTCAGGGGGAAAGTACGCAGATAAGTGGGCAGAGTGGTTGGGGGGGGGGATAATGCGTGGCGCAGGTACAGTACTCGTATAGAGGGAGGCTGGTTTCGTTGCCGCAAGCAACGGTGATCCCCGTATTTAATCCAACCCCCCCGAAAAGTTGGCTCTGAAATGATAGCCTCGCGGAAAAAAAATTGACGACCTCGCTTAGCTAATATATACCATGTCTCTCGCTTTGGAGTCGCCCTTTCAGCTCAACCCCTTGATTGATCGATGGCAAAAGGAGAAGATATGTAAACAGATGCTCATGCTCAACCAGGCAATTTATCCGCTTATCGCTTTATCTCTCCGCTTGTGGGGGGGATGGGGGTGGCGCATCATATGTCGAGGGAGTTTACTGACTGAGAAAGGCAAGTCAAGTGCAGTACCGTACCAAAAACCGCGCTCCTTTTTGTTCTTCGAGAAAGAAGGGCACCATGCATGATCTTTTATCGCAGGATTGCGGACCACGTTTCCCACCCGCACTTTACCGGTGGTGATGGTAAGCTTGGTATCATAGTAAAAGGCTTCGCCTCACCCAGGCCAATCTCTGGAGCCGCGCAAGTTATTTGCAAGGCATCATACCTGTATTGTAGCTGGGGGGGGGGGAGCTGTCAAAACTTCCCCCTCCGATCGGTCGCCCCCGGCGGCTCAAGAACTTGAGTAAAGGCGAAGGCGCAATCCATGCTGATCGATCTTCGGAAATTAAAAATAGGTTTGTACTACAAGTGCTGTAAAAATTTACCCTATGATAATACTCGTAGCATACCGGTAACTCGGGTGATTTTCAATCCGCGGCGGGGGGTGTATCCCCATAGAAACTAACCAACCATATCGGAATGGTCCCTGTTTCCACCCGCACAGCAGCAACGCTCCTAGGCCAAGTCAACCTTCCCGCATATCATACTATACTTGCTTGATAGCTCTACCACGGTAGCGTCGGCCCAGGGTACAAATCCTCGGGCCGCCATATTCGGCCATGACACCTGTGTGCCCGTACCTCACTGTAATGCAATCGGATGCTGTGGGCCGGGCAGCAAGCAGAAGTAAACCTTTCCACCACCAGAGGTTCCCCCTCCACGGGCAATAACATGCAAAATCGATGGCTGGGCTTTTTGTCTTGAAAAGTTGGACTTGGTCTACCGCTACCTTTAAAGACTGTCTGGCATGAAAATTGCCTGACTCCCATACCGCCCTGTTGACACCACCCACCAAACTATCCCACGGTACTCGAGTGCCGCATTTATGCGCCCACCACCGCCTACAGTTCAGTGCCCACCTACCATCTGTAGATCCGCCGTACAGTACATAGAGTACCCACCCTACCGTACGATACACCCCTCACGAGTGCAATCACGCAACTTCAACACAATATAGACTCAAGCATCATCCCCCCCCCCTTACATGCTGTAGTGAGACCACAATTAAAAGCCCTTGGCCAAATCCCATCTCCTCGACCACATCCACGGGTGGTTGGGGAATGTGGGCGTGAGGTGCTCCTGCCGGTATGTTATTGGCAAACAAAACAAACTTTAGGCGCTCCCTCCCCCCTTTGCGCCCGGCCCGAATTGCGGGTGAGTAAAGGGAGTATGTATGGTATGATACCGGTGGTCAATATGCATCCGGCGCACCATAGGCAATACTATACATACATTCAGGAGCCCGCTCGCCACCACCCACTGACAAAACAAGCAAGCCTTCCCCCACAGGCGCCATAGGCATGTACTCGGGTATGGAGGCTAGTGATGATAGGGACAGGGGTATGGTGGCCGAGGGCATATCTACGAGTACTATACACATTCCCGCCCAACACATTCCCGCGCCATGCGCATATGTCTTCGGCCACCCATACCTCTGTCTCTCTCATCACGAACCCCCATACCCGAGTACGTACTTGTGCCGGTACACCACAGCAGCCCAGCTCGGGACCCTCGAACCGCAGTGCCGCGCAATTACCCAAAAGGCGATATCCAAGACACGGTACTCGAGTACAGTACAGTACCATAGCCAAGCAATCCCAGAGAGGCGCAAATACACCTCCGAGCCTATGGGGGCCTCGTCACGCATGTTTGCCCACGCGTCCACAAATGACAATACCGGTGGGATAATACAGCGTTCGCCCTGCCCGGCTTCCTTCCTACCGGCTGTACGGCATAGCATTACAAACTCTACCCTACCGCGCCGATCCTGCCCACCGCACCTCGATGTTTTCCACTTCCAAGCCTGCCTACCGACACCCGTGATTTGTCATGTCATGCTCGTGCCACCTGAAATTAACTACTGGTATTAAAATAGCCTCACGAGTGAGATTTAATGATCCGCTGGCTAGCTGATCATTTAGGCTTCTCTGAGGCGCAGCGGAAAGTCAAGTACCAGTATCCTAGATGCCTTGTGAAGGGAGGGAAGAACATCACGGATGATGCCCCAAGACGGGGGAAAAGAAAAGAAGTTTGCGCATACCGGTAGACTACTTTTATCCTCCAAGTTAGGGGGACTCTGAACCGCAGCCTCTCATAATATTATCATGCAACCTGTACTGTACAGTACCGTACAATATACCTACAGGTAGTCTTATCACTAAGCCTCGCTTATCGGTCGGTCGGAGCTAGTGCGCGCCCAATGATTTCGATGGTAGACTACCCTACCCTATGACATGATACTTTTGGCAGGGAATCCTCTCGGCCTCTTCAACCAGGACTTATTACATACTCCAGTAGCATCGAAAAAAAAAAACCCCCCGCGGGAACAAAAGCTCCCCCTCCGCAGGAGAAACCGCGCCCATAGTTTCAAAAAACACCATAGTCAAGAATCGCTCCTGTCCTCGCCAACCCTGCAACAGCAACGTACAAAGTCAACCACAAAGCCAGGGACGAGGGGGAGGTATCATATTAACACTGATTTTGATCGGGATTAATGGTTTCCGTGCGGTTACAGCGCGACCTAATCGTCTCGTAGCGCAAACTTTCTATTATGTTGCCAGCACCTTAGAAATCTACCCAGTGCCATCTGCCCATAGAGTCGGGGCACTAACTAGTCCTAATGTGGTACTGTACTGTACAGTACGTGACCATACTGCTTTAGGCAATACGCAGGTGTATAACTCAGCCAAAACCCTCCTGTCCCAGAACAGTGCCAACCCTCCCCCAGCTTCACCCAAATTTTACCTCAACTTTAAGAGCCATTACAGAGAGAACCACGCCGCTAGAATGGAATCGTGTTCTTTATATCTTTTGGGGTGATTGTGCAGAAGGAAAAAGTACAATAATGATATTATGTGATGTTTTTGTTGCCCACCGAAAAAGTTGGGAAAGTTTGGTTGTTGTGAGAGGGTTGTTGATTCCAAGGTGCTGTACTGTACCACCACTATACAGCACCCGACAGCGGCCGGAAGACATTGGTTTTTCTGACACATGTCTTGACGCGTAGGAGGATGTGTATCATACCCCATATGAAAGTTGATTAATGCTCAAGCGTAAGCCATTACCTACCGGTTGAGAAGGACAGGAAAGACGCGGCTGGCTGGTCTAGGTCTGCGGTATCGGTTTCATTAATGGAGGGGCTATATGTGTGACCCTACCTACTGCCGGCACTCGAGAGTTCTGAATTGAAAGTAGTCTATACAGTAGAGATGGTTACATCACCTTATTCACTTGTACAGTAATCCGGAGTTCTAGCGACGCGCCGTAGAGGTGGTGATTGTAGCACTGGCAGTGGAAAACGCAGGTGGTGTTATTGATACAACTAACTATCATACAATAGCATATATCACCCACCTATCGATCGTACATACAGCAAGTTTAAAACGCCTACGCTGACCGCGATATCCCGTTGCGCGAGTTCTCATCGAGCATCTAGTCCTCGAGTAACTTAGTAGCACACAAGTCTTCTCTATCACCGCTGTTCCCCCAGCACTGAACCCGCGATGGCTCCAATGGCAACGAGCCGGGTTGAAAAAGGATCGATTTCGCGGATCCGTGTAGGATCCGCTATGGTATTCGTTACTAACGATGGGATAAGCGCTGACTTACTCTTTTTAGCTCCAAGTGGGAGGGGGGGTCTTCCATCTCCAAGCTCAATTGTAGTACCAAAATTTCAATCATGAGTTATTGTCTCAAGCAGGGCTCGAGCAGTTATCGCACTTGTGCCCGGTTGCCGTGCTGGCGACCCGGGATATCCGGGAAATTCTGTGTTGCGGACATCCCCTCCAATAGCCCACCTGTTTCACCGTTCAAGAGAGCTGCTAGAGCGATGGGAGAGAGCGCATCCGGTCGGTGAAGGTATCTAGTCGAAGAGGGATTGTACTAGCGATCCCCTAGAAAGAGATTTCTTTTTTTTTTTAAAAAAAAAAAAGAAGGAAAGAAAAGTAGCGATGGAATGACAATATATTATAATATTATAATTCCCGAAAGGAAAACACAAATAGCCAAAGAGCAATTTCCCATTCGGGTGGGTTACCTCCCCTTATGGGGGGGGGGCTGTATAACTCCCTGAATCCCAACAGTTAAGTATCAGTTTCCCTAGTCTTTAGGATTACGAAAGCGACCACGGAATGTCAGCGAGTGCATACATGTTACATAGATCGCGCCCCTGAGGAGAAGGGTAGGACAAACTTACTCCGGAGGGGCAGGGACTGGTATGATATCGTATGTATAGGGGATCGGTCCGGGCAGCTTAGGAGTTACGACTGACTAATTTTTTTCTTGATAGTCACTATGTGTCACTCGTTATTTTTCCCTTGCAGTTATGTCTAATTGATCTTCACTTATTCCCCTTATTTATTATTCCCCAAGGATTGTGGGTAACCAAGCATTCCCAGCCCTGTAGATTTCCCCTTTCTATCATAGACATTCCATTCTTGGATCGCCATTGGGCGTTCAGGTTGGCTGTCCGGGAGCCTGGCAACAATTTCTCGCAACAATTTCTAACCTATCATACCGTCAAGAGGGGGAATAAAAGTATCCGGGTGAGCAACAAGAGCTCCGCACTACCCAACACAAGTAAAAGCGCAAAAAATTAAGGCAAGGGGGAACCGGAGTCAGTAAGATTGCACGTTTAGGTGAAAAAAGTTCTACACCGATGGCTGAACTACGCCACCCTGATGGATGTATAAGGTTGACATAATATTATCATACCGGTATCATGACTCTCGCCATTGGTCACTACAGCGGTGGAACAGAGCCATCACCCGATCAGCGTACGAGATATTACGAGCGGTTCACACACGGGTGTTCGAGCATACCCCCCCCAGAGCATCTAACTTACTCCTTAGCCCATTCCGGGCTGTGTTTTAGCGTCCGGCACCAGAGCAGGGATCCACGCTTGGCCCTTAGGAGGTATGATACACCAGCGGCAGTCTGTATAAGTCAGCGCACCGATAAGTCTATTTTCCACGGTGGTATCATAGCCTAGTCAACAATACGGATCAGGTTTGCGGTTACGGCAGGGCTACTGTGGGTCGGATTGGCCCATAACCTACCACATGGAGTATCATATGTTATTATGTAATTGGCGAAGGCTACTTGTCTATCATACGCTGTGAGCTCGTCTGTCTTTGTAACGGCTGGGCAAGCTTCGAGAGACTCCGAAGGGCAATCCTAATGCCCTCCGGGACATACCCTGTCTCAACTCACTGGCTAACATCCGAAGCACAACCTGGATCCCCGAAATTTTCCGGTCCGTCCCCGAAAAGCTCCCGCCAAACTCCACCCCCACCTCGGAGATACGATAGCATCACCCCCCACCAACCCCCAACCCTCCCGAACGGAGCTCCGGTGCGTACGATATAATCTAGACCCACGCACCGGACATTAACCTCGAACCAGCACAAGGTCACTACGATATGCAATCTCCCCATGGTGTGAGGAAAAACGAAAGTAAAAAAAAAAAGGCACAACTACAAACAACGATTAACATTCATGACTACATTGACTAGCACCACAAACGAGAGGAAACACCCCAAATCAGAACGTTCCTCATACATGGCATGACATGACATGAGACGAATAAAAATCAGAAAGAAACCATAAATGCAACGCTAAAGCAAACTTTATCGCCCTTGCCCTGCTGTACCGAAGAGAAGGGAATTGCACGAAATGGCGGCAGATGAATGATGAATGAGAATGGATGGGGATGTGAAAGGTGATAAATAAGTACTATAGGGGAAGGAAGCGAAAAGATGGGGAAAGAAATACATTAAAGGTAGGTAACCTTAAGCAAGACATAGCTCAACAGTATAACAATAAAAATTCACGAGTGAGAACCCATGCAACGTCTAGACATAACGTAACCGTGATACAAAAGTTAGCCAAGAGGAATAAATGAAAAAAAAAAAAAAAGGAAACAAAAGGCGAAAGAGCGGGAAAGAAAAGAAAGAAAAAGGAAAGGGGAAAAAGGATAAGGTGCTGAAAGCTATCCGGAGCTGGAGGGAAGAAACAAGACGAAACGAAACGAAACCACCCGGGACGGACAGCCCCCCAAAAAGCAAGAGGCCCGGCATCGGGGATGTCTAGTCACCACCTCACTCACCCCCACAGTTTCCCCGGCCCCGCCAAAAACAGCGACGTCTGCGTCGTTTCCGTGGCCTTGACTTCACTGAAGCCCTTTTTATTCTTCCCTATCCTTGCCGCAGGCTCCGCCTGCTTATCCGCATCCGCCCCGGCCCCCTCACCATCCACTCCCTCTTCTTCGCTAGAATCCCTCCTAGTCAAGCCCTGCAAGCTCCCGTCTACAGAGTGGGTGTTGTCTAGGAGGTGCGGCCATGGCATACCGGTTCCTGCTGTTGGTTCTGCAGTTGGTACGTGTCTGGTTAGCTTTCCCACTTTTTTCCAATCTGTTTCATTTTTTTCTTTGGTGCAATGCAGCGCAAAAAAAAAATCTCATTAGATGAGAACGAAATTTATGTAGGCAATGATGGGTGGGATGGCTGCGTTGGGATTGGGTATTGGGTGCAATGGATCTCCTACAGGAAGGACGGTTCGCCAATACCGTCACTGGTAAGGGCATCTCATCTCTATATAAGGGAAAGTATTGGATAGGCAGATCTGGCCCGCAGGCTGGCAAGGTATTGGGTGCCACATGGCACAAGAGGGATAGCAAGGGGGCGGGGTATCGCAGGAACAGCCCCTGGGAAAAAAGGAAAAATCGTGAGTTAGATGACAATGCATGGAGATATGACGTGTTCTATCTTTTTTGATAGAACGAAGTCTAGAAAACGAAAGAAATGTATTTTTCTTCTTCCCTAGACAAGTGATGCGGTAGTTCTGGCTTGATTTTTTCCCTCTCCTTTCTATGTGCCTTTCATCTCCCGGCATAACTGCATCAAAGTTGAGTAATAAAATACCAGCAAATAAGGTTGAAGTAGAAAAGGATGCCACGAATTATTGCGAAGAGAAAAAAAATAGGTAAAAGAAAAGGGAAGAAAAGAAAAGAAAAACAGCGCTAGAGTTAAAATATAGGGGGATATGAAGGTGCTATGGGTTATTCTGTGATATGTGAGAATATAACTGGTTTACTCACCCAGGAGATCCCTATTTCCGATACCCCCTCTAACGGCTTCCTCTGCCACAATTCCTGCGGTCCACATTGGATCATCCTCATCAAAACCACCATGAACAGCCCCAAGCGCGCCAGTATAGCCATTATTTACTCTGGATCTATACACCAAAGCGGTCTCCAAACGACTGATATACTGCGGCGTCTCTCTTTCATCCTCAGGCGGCTGCCAATTGTTGACTTTCAGCTCCGTTATCGCTGGCAACTTTCCACTGGTGTGATTTGAGTGGCCATTAGGGAGTGGTGGATTTTCCCTGTTGGGTTGAGAGTCCTCGTCCCCAAGCATCACGTCCTTCTCGTTCGCTTGGGGATCGAAAGCCTTATCTTCCTCTTCCTCTTCGAAAAAGTCCTTCTCCACAGAATTGTGACGCCAGCAGAACCCCATCCAGGCTCTCCAGATAGGATCTCTTCCCAAGATCCAGGGATTCCCAATGACGATCAATCCTTGTTTCGCCCGCGTCATAGCTACACAGACTCTTCTGTTTTCAAATATTACGCCTAGACCCCTTTCAAGGTCTCCCTCTAGAAATCGTTCACGAGACCTAGTAGTGCAAACTATAACAAACCTATGTTCGCTACCTTGATAGCTCTCAATAGGGCCGACATTCACGTCCCGAAGATTGTAATCTGGCGACCGAAGCGCTCTTCTTAGACGCCGAATTTGCTCTCTGAATTGTGCCATGATAGAAATTTCATGGGGTGCAATGAGTCCAGACGAAACAAGATTTTTCGCGATATTGCAGGCAATTTTTATCTCGCGGAGGTTGTAAAACGAGACCCCCTCTTCATGCCATTCATCCATCCCTCCATTAAGACAGAATTTCACGGGGATCCCTCTCCTACCCTTCCATCCAGACCACCCCTCTAGATAATTCGTATTTGACGCCTCAGGGACCAGAGTGTCATTGTAGAAGAGAGCGCTTGGTACAGCCAGAATTGCTGGATGAGAGCGGTAATTCCGAATTAAATTCGTAAACGGCGGGCGGAGATACGGCTAAGTAAAAGTCAATATACTAAAGGTGGAATTCTTGATCCATGTAACGCACCAGTAATGCCTTCTTCCTCTCTAGAATTCTCTCCGCACTCCATACCCGAGGGCTCTGCTTGTAAGCATGCGTAAAGCTTTGCCTAGCCAACGGATGCTGGCTGTAAAGCTCTCGTAAAAAAAGCCTCTCAAACAGACTCATATCAAGCTGTGGTACCCTGCTGACAGTTCTTGGTCCCTAAATCATCCTGTATTAGCAAGTTCTGGCTAGGCTCCCATTGTTGGAAATGGTCACTCACCAACTGCCTCTGATCACCCGCCATGACAAAAATTGGCCTATCAACGCTAGCTTCCTCCGGGGGTACTACAACAGAAACTGCAACTGCGACTTCCGGTTCGATACCTTGCGCCGCTTCATCCAGTAGCAGGGCTGTCCAGTGAACATTTACGATCTGCCCTTTCTCCACCACTCCACTGGCCGTTGGGTCATTGCCATCGCTCTCATCTCCAATTCCCCTCAACGAATCAAAAACACTCTTCTCCCACCTTGCTAAATCCTTGTTAGTACACCTAGCCTCTACTAATATCTCTGCATCTCTTGTGGAACAGACAACCACTCTAAACCCCATCAGCTTTTTCCATTCCGGCAGTGAGAACATATCATTCGCTATGTGAGAATAAGGCAACAATTCAGAAGGCACCTCGGGAAAGGTTCTGGTACTCGACTGAAGACGAAACAAAACCCTAGGGTTCAGATACGGAACCAAACGCAAGGCAAGAGTATCTGCAGCCTCCTGTGATGGCGCACAGAGGAGAATGTGATGCTTTGGATTGGAGGGTGTGAAGATGAGTTGCAATGCTAAGAAGAAATGAGTGCACCCTAGTCAGCCTGCGTTCCCTGTCCAATAAAGGGCACCATTATAATCGGATGATGAAAACTCTGCCCATACCCACTTCCACAATAGTCTTCGTTTTCCCTGTTCCTGGAGGCCCTGAGATCAGGTATGGAACGTTTCCGTAGTTTTGCTGAAGAATGGTATCGACTGCTTTCTGTAACATCACTACTTTTTAGCCTTCTTCCCCTGTTCCTCTACTTCCACATTTCCTTCGGAATAACCAGTCTAAGTCAGGGCAGGTCCGTTATGCTTTGCACCGTCCACAGCAAAATCGGATCATAGTACAATTCATCTACCAACACACAGATTCGCCCTCCTATAATACAACCATGGAAATAAAAGCAAAGAACGAACGAACGGTTTGTGATCCCAACCCAGCGAAAAGCTCCTCTTACCTGTTGCTCATAATTCAATTCCCTATCGAACCACCGCCGTTTAAATACTCCCCTACTAAGCGTCGTCTGCCAGATCCCGTCTTCCTTCCCGGGGAATAACATTCGTCTTACAAATACCCCGGGTCTGTTATTTGCCTCGACTCCGTTACCCTTAGCGCCCTCGGCCACCTCTCTGGAGCCAGTTCCCCTGAGCTCTGCTCCCAGGTCCTCAATAGCTCTGGTAGCCCCAGTCCATTGCTTTTCCTGGACAACGAAACAAACATTAAAGCGTCCTGATTCAAGCACCAAATGATCCACCCTAAGAACAATGTACCCGACAGTTTTATCCATACCATAAACGCAGGCATCGTATTGATATCCAGTGAAGGTACCTCCCATCCCCATGTAGCCTGGTTGTCTGACTTGTCTAAGCTTTACTACATCCCCTAGCAGTACTGGAGGATTATCTTCTCGGATGCCTGGGACGTCAAGCCTATAAAGGCTCTGAGATGGTTCCTGGACATAAATCGGGACATTAAAAAGGTCGTATTTCCGAAATTCCGTGTGTTGCGCTGAAAGCTCGTGGGATAGAAGATTGAAAAAGTACTTAGAATATATTGTTGGCGTGAGGTCCGACGATGGTACCGGTACGGACGCGCTCGGCACTGGAGGAACAGCAGGAGCGGGCGGCAGAGGCCTTAGAAATGTTGAACCGCAAAATGAAGATATGAAAGAGTGGTAAGGAATGGAAGGTGCCGGCAGAGAGGCGACAAGCACAGCAGGGAGTGTATTGATCGCCTGCAGATAATGCGGTATGAAGGGGAGAGTATAAACATCCGGCTGCCAGGGTTTTGGGGAGGAGGAGCTGGCTCCTGGCGTCAGTTGACTCGAAGGGCTGAAGGGGGGCTGGAGGGGATTCGGACGAAAAGGTTGAGGTGGATGCATTGCGATGCCTTGCTGTTGGCGGTGTTGTTGAGCATTGTGTGGCAGCGATGCCTGCTGCGGGGTCCGTGATAAGGGAGGCTGGAAAACTCCCGAGGGAAAAGTAGGTGCATTGTTGCACTTAGCCACCATGGCATATGACATTGCTGTGGTGGGCAGAGCTTGCGACGTCGATGAAAGAGGTGTGTGGGAGGTATTGGGGACGTAACCTGCGGCTTGTGAAGCTAGGGGAGAGGGAGGAACAATACGCAGTGGGGTTGGAGGAGACATGGAGAGCAGGTCTAGAGCTTGAGCTGCTCTTCGTCTAGTCTTCTCTTCCTCTATTTTTCCTCCTATTTCAAGCGTATGGATCCTCAGAACTTGGATATAGATTCAGCACCGCGTCGTTATCCCTGGACCATTCGGCGGTTGGATTTTTTTTCAACCTATGGAATGCCAGAAACACCGGGTCGGGGGGAGGGGGGGTAGAAGTGGGAAGGGGATGTGAGGAGGGAATAACGTCAACAAATCTCGTTGTAAAGTTCCAGCTAAAGGTTACTAGCTCCTAATTTCTCCCTCCGGTTAAGAGGACAAAGGTGTGCTATACAACGCCCTCAAAGTCAAGGGAGTCGGTTAAATAAAGGGTAAAGGGTGAGGGCGCGAGACTTGTGATGCTTTTCTCTTAGAGAGAAGAGGGAAGTAAGGGGAAAGCTCGAAGGGGAACCTGTCACGCAGTCGAAGCACAGAAGCGGACGGGGCAAACGAAAGCCCCGGACACCGAAGCAACGGTTCAGGGAATCCGTTCATCAGTGTTTCTGCGCAATAAACGAGGCTCAATTAGTCTATCAGCATGTAAACCAGTTCAACGTAAATGTCAGGGTACTCAAGCATAAGATGTGGGGTCAGGCTCGAAACTATTGTTTGTCCTCGACACCCTCTGCTGTAACATCAGCCGGGTAACTACTTGATGCATTGGTGAGAACAGTAGGCTAATTTAACGAAGAGAGCTTGAATCCTTCGATTGATATACCGTGATTTGTCTCGATAGTACTGCATACTTATCCGCAGGCGATATGCCATGCATACAGAATCTCTGCACCCTGAGAGTGTAGGGGAGCATGAGGCCAATACCCAAAACTATCACAATCCCGGCTCGAATGAGACGCCGGTATATCTTGTTACCTTATGATACTTGAGTATTTGCCCAACTTTCAGCCTACCACTGTTAGGTGGTTCTTTTGCTAGTATGATACCCCAAGCTTTCACGTCGTGACCTAGCATCTGTATACAATTATTGTGCCCTGGCCGTACCTGAACCAATTGAAGGGTTTAGCAAAGGAAAAAAGGAAAAAAAACTCTACTGCTGTTAGGTGGCAGTTACTGGTATAATGATAATAAGGCTAGTGTGACCGATGGGTCAGTTTCGTGTAACAAAGATATGCTAACATTCTACTCGCTGTTTTTTGGCCAAGATTTGATGTACCCGCTTCCTAGCGTGAACGGTTGCTTCGAAACTCTTGTAGTAGAGGTTCGTAGATGGGTTGGAATCCATTTCTTCCTTGGAGAGATCAGGGTGTTTTGGCCCGAGATTTTCTGAGGTTTCTAAACCCTTCCTCCCTCTGCTGCCATCATGGGCTACACTCGAGCCCGCACCAGAGGTTCGGGTCTAGAAAATATTTAGTAAAAACAACTTAGTGGCAGTAGATTTACTCAGTGCTTAGTCCAAAACTCATACTGCGCTTCCCACAACATATGGGGGGCCAAAATTTTGCGGAGTAGTAAGAGTATATGTTTCACCGGCAAACTATTGTCTAGATTTTGAGAGCCGAACCCTAGAGTACTAACGGTATGATATATCATATACTACGAGTAGGCTCTGGTTAAAAGAAATTCCGACCTCCCGAAAAATAAACTTGCGCGTCAGGGGCTAAGCTTTTTTTTTTCTTTACCCTTTCGTTTCCCCCCCCGCCCTTTTTTTGTTACATCTGTTTGATTCAGGTGCAAGACTAGAGCTCACTCGTGGTATACAACCTAGGTTATGATATAACATAAAGGCTTAAAACACTATCAATATCCTACAGAAGGGAGAAAAAAATCCAAACCCTGTCCAGTGCCCTCTAATCTTAAAGTCTCTCCAACATCACGGAACCAACTACACATCCTCCCCCTATATATCATAAGAAAAGGTATGAGAAAAAGCAGGCAGAGAAGGGAAACACCATTAATAGACACCATAGTAAAACGAAAAAATTCCCAAACATTCTGGGCCAAAAAACCAACAATTCATCTTATTTATTGTAAGTACATAGAAAAACAAGAGAGGATCTTTTCTTGTTTTAAAGACCAAGAAACTTGTCGTTTTTCGACATCTGCAGCACCACAGCCATGGGTGCTTAGTATCTGTGTAACTTGAAATATACTCTACGTCAACTGAAAATAATGTAATACTAGCACTCATAGTCTTTGCTTAGAATATATAAGCCTCAATGTATTTCTTCATACAATTAAAGACACAGATGAGAAGGATGTTATTTTTTTTCTGTAATTGAGGAGGCAGATGGGAAGCATGTGATATATATTTTACAAGTTTTTCTTGTAAAGCCTAATGTCTCTAGGTATAGGAGCTTATAAAACTCCAAGTGTGGCTTGAAGGGAAGATTGTCAAAATGTTTGGTATTCTCCCTATAACTTATTCACCTTCTGAATTATGAAAGTGGAAGGTAGGAAAAGGAAAGTTGAGAAACAGAGAGCTTATACACCTTTTTGCTTCTATTGACATTGATGGTAATTAAATTTTAAACAATCCTATAGTATCTTGTTTTCAAAATATCATCAAATCTATAAAACAAAAGAACTTTTGAATATAAAATAAAGCACCTTAGGAGTGTGCTTAGCTGTTACCATTTGAAATCATGTCTTGATAAATACAACATAAATTATCACTACTCATAACTTTCTGATATTTGTAAATACGACTAGGTTTGTATAAGCAGTCAAGATTAAACATATCAGACATGCATGAAGTACCTTTCAGAAGATTTCAGGGGAGAATCATAAGGAAGCTATAATAAGTGTTTTAGAGAACTAGAAAAAAATGCAATAACAAGTATAACAGATAAAAAGAAAAATACAATTATAGAATAATTACACAGCAGTTGTAATGGGAGCTCTCTCTGAGAAGATAGATCCTGAGGTTGTGACAGCAATGAGATAAATTCTTCTGGGAACAAGTATAATAAAATTTCAAAGTCTCAGCAGTAGAGTTTGAAGAAACAAAACAGTAAAACTTAATATCATTAAGCTACAGCTTTACTCAATTAAGTCCTCATCTTAAGAGGTAGTTGATTGCTAGAGTAGAGGGGAACTTGCATATACTTAAGTAGATTTCATATACTACTAGTTGCTTCCCATCACTGCTGATCATTTGCGAGTATGCAACTTCCTTGGGCTGTCTAGCAAACCTCCACAGTCAGACCAAAAATCCTTGGTAGCGAACTAGACTACTCTGTGGTTTGCTAACATCTACCAGATAGAAGTGTGTTAGCCACTACATCTACAATGCAACTGGAGGAGTAAAAACTCTTCTTATTATAGACATGTTAGTGGCGAGCTATCATGCCTAAGTGGATGCAATACCAACTATGGAACTCTCTCCCCATATAAACTTAGTCTTCTACAAACATCCACAGTCCCTGAACATCTATCTGGTTCTATTCTACTCTATATGATTCCAGATAATAGCCATATAGCTCTCTCAATAGACCTATTCTATTAGGTAGAAACAACCTGTATAGACTCAGAATTGTTTAGGCTAACTAAGATTCGTTTCTGAAAATAGAGATTGTCTAAGAAGGCTGGAAATACACTCGTTTTATTTATGATTACTAAGAGCAAAGTGGAGTAATTAAAGTAGAATAGAATTGTATGAACAATATTATATTATTAAGGTCTCTTCTCTATTGCTTGATAGTATCTAAAAGCTTGGAAGACACTTCGATATTTATGTTCTGTGTCTGAGTGTTTGCAAACTACATCTATCTATTATACAAACCATGTACCTCTCTATTTATAACTCACAACATTGGGTATTCTTCAAAGATATGAACAACTGGAGACCCTGAAAACTACTACACACTCTTCGGTAATTATAGTATTATTAACTAGGAAATATTCTATTCCCAATAGTAATTATCCAATCTTCAAAATCATTAAACTTATGAGTGAGTTCTCAAGTTGAACTGAGTTGGCCCCAATTGTTTTCCTTATCAATGAAATGATCAGTTTTGTCTGCAGGTTGTATCAGTAGAGGTAGTCACAATTTCAATCTTCTTAGATTGCCTGACTGCTAACTTCAATAATTTTGGATCCAACTGATAAATATTTTCCAGATAACCTTCAACTAATCCACAGGAAGCCATTCTACTAGATTGGTAGATAATCTCTCAGTCAGCAACTCTTGGTTGTTCTGGGTAACAGGATTCCAGTTGTTGTTCTCGTGTTAGAAATTATTTCCACAGCTACAATACATTCCTAGACCCAGTTGTAACACTCTATAAAGTCTCTTGCCTTCTGTAGTAGTGTTTTTCAGAGTTCTAGACTGTTCTAGTTATCATAAGATGGGTGTAAATATATTAGTCTCTTGTAAAGATCCTTTAATATTCAATACTATTTCTTTGTGCAAAAATGTCCTGTTACCTATAGCCCATACCAAATTTGTTGCAAGTTTGAAGCCTAGTAACTCTCTGGGTAGTTGATAGATTTACTCTGTTCTACTTCCCAGACTTAGCTGAACGTCCCCTCTTATATACTCTGTGAACAGCATCAGGTTGGATAGATGGCAGAGATGTATCTAGTATTATTCTTACATCTTGGATTATGTAGCCCTATAGTCACAAGACGAAATTGAGATAAGTACAGATGATGACATGCAGGCCCTGTAAACGGGCTAGAGGGGGGTGTTGGAGATCAGAGATTCCGATTCCAAGTGGTGTTACCCTACTTAGAGTCATTCCTAGATATCAGATCCTGGTATTCCTAACACCTGCGGAGGTTGACTGCTAATAAGCGCTACCTACAGTCAACTCTCCTCAAAGTAGAACTCATCTTGATTTCAGACTAGTGTCTTTGAGTCCTTAATGATTCCCTAATACGATTACACTTTCAGGGCAATGGACTTCAGTTACCTCACCCATAGGCCTCTTGTAACCAGTACAGGTACTCGATTAATAGTTTTATTTTATGTTTTGTCTTAAGTATCGCTTAGATACTTGGTTTGTTTTAAGTATTGTTTGATACATAGTTGTTTTATGTTTTGTTTTAAGTATTACTCTGATACTTGTTTTGTTTTAAGTATCTAAGTATAATGGCTAAAGTAGACCCGCCTCGCATGGTTCC
>NW_003298812.1:122261-165038 GCF_000151645.1 Tuber melanosporum | reverse complement strand
TTCCATCAGTGTAATTTCCTGCCCTCTGAGCTATCTCCTAAAAGGCAAGTAAGTCTTAATATTGTCAATGATAAAAAATACCTATTCTTCTCCAGTCTTTTCTCTGATATTCTCCCATATCCCTAGAAAGTCATAATAATCATAAACATCCATAATTGACTTTCCAGTAATACCACACCTAGTAGAAGAAGAATCAGGAAAAATAGGCACAAAAAGACCCTGAGTTTGACTATAAAAACAACCAGTAATCATCAGGCTAATCCCTCTCTCCCCTCTTCCAGCCTTAGATTCAATACAATCCTTATTCCATTTTTCATATGGGTATCTGAAAACCTATTTTCTCCTCTTTCCTCCTATTTCTACAGCTACCTCATCCCTCCACATTGACTTTCTTCTCCACATCTCCTTCACCCAATGCCTATGAACTAATACCTATTCCAACCTCTCTTGAGCTAGATCCTCATCCAAATAAACTCTCTCTTATACTATCTACTTTCTAAGATGCTCTTTTTTCAAGTCTTCTCCTTACTGTTCTACTAGAAACATTAGGAGCAACTTGCTCAGCAATGTCAGAATAGGTAGTATGGCGATTTTTAAGAACTTCCTCCACTATAACATCATCCTGTAACTTGGTAGTTTTAGGATATCTTCCTCTATCCTTATTCTCCTTGCCCTCTTGATGTCACTTTGCAATTGTATCTCTGACAGTAGTGTAGGGGATATTAAGCTAGTGGGAAATTTGCTGATATCTCATTAGAGACTCATGTAACCCGAGAATCCTCCTCCTGGTAAACTCAGAGAGATGAGTAGAGAGAATAGGTTTTTTGATATGACTGCAAAGAATAGGAGGCATAGTTTATTGAAAAAAAGAATTGAGCAGAATGGTTTCATCTTAGTTAACTTACAGCAATTCTTTTACGTACTGTTGTGAGTGCGAGGTGATGAAGAGGAATGTGTTGCTACTAATTATTGAATCGTGGTTAATTTTATCAATGCACAATATGTACACTAATCAATTATCTTTTTTCTACTCTATCTTCTTTCTTTTAACTCAGACAGAGGTTAAGGATTTATAATCCAAAAATAAGTTAGATTAAATCTCACAACCTCTCTCTTTGTCTTCTCCTATTCTATGCACACTTGAGTGACTACACTAGTATCACAAACTAAGCTGTAACAAGGCAGACTGAGGAAGTAGAATATATTTTCTTATATTTTAGGTATAATGTATAGTGTGAGGAGGTATGAGTCATACTAGTTATGCAGATAAGGTAGGCAGCACAGTTAACTCATAGAAGTCAGCTGATAGATTTTACATAATTCAAACTTGTAAGTCATAGGACAGTGATACAGAGACAAGAGTTATATCAGGATTAGGTCAGAATAGGATATATATCAACAGCAGGTTCGGGACCCTCAATAGTTAGCCTCACAGGTAGTATTCTAAGTATTATAGCCATCCTCTCGTGGTGTTAGGTGGAGATAACCTGTATAGACTCAGAGTTGTCTAGGCCAATCAAGATTTATTTCTGAAAATGGAAATTGTCTAAAAATGCTTGAAATACACTTGTTTCATTTATGACTACTAAGAGTAAAGTGGAGTAAATAATGTAGAATAAAATCATAAGAACAATATTATATTGTTATGGTCTCTTCTCTATTGTTTGATGGTGTCTAAAAGCTTCGTAGGTACTTCGATATTTATATTCCATATCTGAGTGTTCACAGACTACATCTATCTATTATACAAACTATGTGCCGATTTGGTTATAACTTACAATGTCAAGTATTCTTCAATGGTGCGAATACCTAGAGATCCTGAAAACCACTATACCGTCTTTGGTAATTACTATTCTGCTAATTAGGAATTATGCTATTCTCAATAGAAATTATCTAATTTTCAGAGTCATTAGACTTGTAGCTGTGTTCTCAAGTTGAACTAAGTTGACCCCAATTGTATCCCCTTGTCACGAATGTGGCTTCGCAAGGAAAAGGTTTTCAAATGACTCATGATTATGAGTCATAGGTATGTTATTGTTTCATGCATATGACTCATTTGGGTCATCTGACTTATTATATTATGATTTATTATGTTTCGCAAATGACTCGATTATGAGTCATGGGACATGTGCCTGGTGAGTATGCCTTGCAAGTGTGCCTTGCGGGTATGCCTTGTGCATATGATTTATGTTTTGCATATGACCTCGTTATGAGGTCATGGGTTTCATGCATATGACTCAGTCGAGTCATATGACTTGTTTATTGCATTATGATTGGTTTATGAGTTTTCTCACATGACCTTGCTATGAGGTTATGGGTTTTGAGCGTCTGACCACTTTGGTCACATGACTAGTTTGTTATGATTTGGTTTTGCACATGTGACCACTTTGGGTCACATGATTATAGGAGGGAAGAACACTATATAAGGAGGCCGATGCGGCCAAGGAGGATAGGTTCTTCACGCTTTGTTCTAAGTACTTTTCCTACTTCTTACACTCCATGTCGGAAGTGAGTATAACCAATACTTTACCTTATTTCGCTCGTGATAAATACTTCATCTACTGTTACTTGTTTGTGTTTTTCTTTTCGGGCAGTCGGTTAGAAGTTGTTGTTCTCGCTTAGAAGATACTTCAGTGTGAGATATCCGTGGCCTGGTCCCGGTAATCGCTGAGTATAGTTTGGGTGAGGATGGCGTCTTCGACAGCCTCCTCATCCACGGATTCTCCCCCCCCCTTTGAGGATGTCATCCACTGTTCGGTTTGACTCCAACCCTTTCTCCTCGCTTGAGAAAGCCCGTACGGCCTTGTCACTTGTGCCCGCTACTGAGGCCGAATGTGGCCTCATCCCCACAACTACACGGTCATATACTGCACCCAAAGGGAACGTTGGTTTCCTACAGTTTCACCACTGCCACGGGTATCAGAACGCGGTAAACCCGCAGTTCGATGATTTGGTTCGGCAAGCAGTCGCTGATGCAACCATTGCCATGATGAAAGAAGTGGAGGTTTTGGTGAGAGGTTTCCTGATTGGGAGAGGCTATTCAGCTACATGTGGCTTGAACAAGAACACTACTACAGGGCTATTCATTCGGTTCAACTCGGACCATGGCTCGGAATATTCTCCAGCCCCGGTACCTTTCCCTCATAAAGATTTTCAGGCTATAGTCCCTGAATCCTCCGGCCCCCCCACCAAGGACAACTCGACTGCCATCATGGTTGAGGCCAGCTCTTGGTCCGCTACTCCTCTCCTCACCAGGGCTGTTCAAAGCAAGATGCCCAGCTTCCTCCGCCAGGTGCACAATACTGGGACCGGCTCCTCGACCCCCTCCTTTCTGGCAAGAATGTCTTGAGGTGAAAGGGCTCTCTACGAAACCCCTAAGTTCAAGCTGGATGATCCTGATGATGAGGATTATAACCCTCCGGTCTCTGGAACACGCCACTGGACATGGTCGGCATCTCCCGCTAAGCGATCTGCTGCTCCTCTTCTTGGTCCCCAATTTTTGAGGGCTATCAATGTCGATGAGGGACGGAAAAAACAGATTGTTCCCGCTCTTCCTAACCTACCCCTAGGCGTTCACCAGGGGTGCCTGGCCATCCCTCCGCCTGTAGTGCTCCTATCGATAATCGAGGCCACACCTCCTTCTCCATCCGCGCTAGTGACTGAGGATGTCCTGCCCACCTCTGAGGTGCTGGCCAGGGACCCCTCTATGGAGCTGGATGATGGACGTAACTCGGAAGCGACTGGTTTGGGAGACAGCATACATGCCCCTTCACCAGCTATGGGTTCATCACCTCCGCCTATTATTGGACGATGGGTGTCACCTCCAGGAGGCCAACTGGAGGATCCCTCAGAAGTCCACAGTGGCGATGCGACCCCGTTGGAGGTTCAGCTCCTAGAGACCCAACCAGAGGACGCTGACGCTGTGGTAGCCCCGGCGGACTCAATCATGGCAGGTGTCTGTGAGATGCTGGATGCTGGTAAGACCCCTTCTCCTGGACCCCGCTCAGGTAGAGTAATCGGGTCTATGTTGCAAGGCCTGGAAGACATCCGGTCTGGCAATACCCAACCTCTCATCTCCATGGAGTCCAGGTTGATCGAAGACAACCCGGTACAGGATGTAGGAGCTTGGATGAACAGTGGCCCCACCTTTGACGATGAAGGTCCGAGAAACGGGATAAACTACTGGAGTCGAGTTCATGTCTTGGAACGGGCAGTAAAAGCACTGACTGATATTGTTGGCAGACAAGGGGAGGAAATTGAAGCCCTTCAGGTAAAGCTGTCTCCCCGTCGCCGTCCCCCCCCTGCTGCATCGCACAGCACCTCCACTGTCTCTTCGGAGCCTACCCTGCCATCTCCTACCCCTAAGAGAAAGGAGGCCTCAACAGAGGCTCCTACTGCTAAAGCCTCTTTTACGCAGGTAGTAAAGCGAATGGCATACGTACCCAAACCCCCTACTGGCCCGCATCAGCGGCCTCATCCCACCAGTCCGGCAGCAGTGGCAGCTCCTTCAGCGAAAAGGAGGTAGTCTTGCGAGTAGCCCATGGACGTGAAGGCAGGTCTGTTCACAGGAAGGAAGAGGAGTGGGAGGAAGAAGATAAGACAAAAGGATGAAGGAAAGGTGGCAGACACCTGAGTGGGGCTGCTAGAAGAAGAAGAAAGGCTGCCAGAGGATCTGGTGAAGAAAGGGAGGCGACGACCCCGGCCATGACTCAGGGAAAGGCTGATAAACAGGAATCGGCTCCAAAGAATGCAATACCTGTTACTACGGCGGCTCATTCCAAGCCAGCGGCCCTGGCCAGTGTCAATGTAGCTGTGGCTTAGACATGACAAGAATACCGATGGGTACCATTGGGGCCCCCAGACCCATTAAACTCGGTACTACCACTACCGCACTCGTCGCCAACCGCGAACGCTAGGGGAAGGTACATCACCCTAGGCTTCGCTACTCGGAAGAAGGTTGCCCTGCCAGAAGGCGTCAATATTGAGGCAATCCGAAATCGGATCAATACGACCTTTTCCAATCAGGGAAAGCTTCGGGGAAATGCTCCTTATATTCGTGCAGGACACATCCGGCTGGAAATTGGATGTATCTTTCTGAACTTGGCGGCACATTTAGTGACAGAGCTAGGCAACAGGTTGGATAAGGCCAGGCTCGATCTGCTTATGGAATTGTCACTTCCGGAGTTGGAATTCCAGAGGAATCTGGAAAAGGTGAAGGTTTTTGTTTCCGGTATCTGGCTTGCTGACACAGGATGGGGATCGATTTGGAGCGTGGAAGGATGGACTGGAAGCGAGGCTTTTGATGGCCTCCGTACTGATCTGGAGCAATCCAATACAGGTATAGTCACTGTTTCCCGGCCCGATATTATGGGATCCATATACGCTATGAGGCACGCCAATGCTACAAGTTGTGGTATCCACTTCATGGTGGAAAGCAATGAGGCCATTAAGGAGAGACTGGCAGAGGGACAAATTTGGTTGCGAGGAGGTGCCTGCAATATCCGGGTCTTTGAAGAGCATCGCCCCCTTAAGGTATGTGGTAGGTGCTTGGAAACCAGCCACTTCGAAGCGACAGGTGGCCGTCTGCCCCGGTGCCGATTCTGCTTCGGAGAACACTTCTCTAAGGAGCACATGTGCAGCAAGCTGGCATGTCCCGGAACAGTAGGTCAGGCCTGTGGACATACCAGGAGACAGTGTTGGTTGTGAGACCGGATGGACCACTTCACAGGATATGAGCGATGCCCAGGTATCAAATCGTCATCCCCAACTCTACCTTCCTCGCCTGTTGGGCAAGGAACAGCTATACTGACAAATTCCGTCAAGGAACCTGTGAGAAAACTGGAACAGCAGGGTAGGAGGGCAGGAGGGAATACGAGTAAAAGAAACCGCAGCCGTAGAAGGTCCCCGACACCCGGGCTGGCCGAGATCAGTAGTGATGAGGAAGATGAGGCTCCCCGCCGTAAGTCGGAAAAGGCCAAGGGTAAAGAACCAAAGCGGCCTTCCGCCTCCCCGGCATGTGGGATTTTAAAAACCAGGGCTGGCACCACCACCAAGCCCCGTGATGTGGAAACGAGTTGGGTTGCCTGGGAACCGGATACCGGCTCTGCCTATGCCTCTGGCCCTTACGGCCCAAGTGGATCAGTCGAGGCCCCCTTTTAATGCTGATTACGACATTGGCATTAAACATGGGGAGGAGTAGTCAGAATCGGCCACTGGCGTTTGATTTGTTTACTTTTGTTGATTTGTTGTTTATTATTGAACCACCCGTTGATTGGGAGGGACAACATATACCAGTAGATGTTGATGGGTGGGATTTGCTTTCCTTTGTTGAAGGGTCAGGTATTGAGGTATTTGTACGGTCCCACATCTGTGGGCTATTTGAGGTGGTGGAGTATGGGGAAGGCAGTGCTCGGATTGGGTATTGGGAGAAAGGGGCAAAGAAGGTACTCGCTGGAGTTTACTTTCAACCAGGCTATACCAAAGACCAGTTTGTTCGATGGTTGGATGAGCTTGGAGAACTTGACATTGCATTTGGGCATTTCAACGCCAGGCATCAAGACTGGGACCCCAATGCAGACCATAACAATACAGGAGGACGGTGGCTGAAACAATGGTTCACGGCCCTGGTTCGTGATATGAATATGGTGCCGCTGACAGCGCCAACCTTTCGAGATATTTCCAGAATCGACATCCGCCTGCACCAGGCACCCTATGTCCGACATCGATACATGGATGCTGCTGGCTGCGAGCATAGTGCTCAAGTCCTGAAGCTGAAGGTGGACCTACCTGACAACATCATGCATCGGAGGCCGGCTTGGAAAAAAGCAGTGTGGGAAATGGTTGGGAAACAGTTAGACGCCCTTAAAGAGGTGGAAGATGAGAGATTGTGGGAAGGTGTGAGGCATGTGGTGGACGCACTCCCACGGGCCTCCATTGGCAGAGGCCGGTGCGAGTGGTGGACACCAGAGTTGGAAACGATGAGGCTGGACGTGGCTCGGCTACAACGATACTCCAAGCGCAAGGCGGACCAGACAGAGGACTACAAGCTGGTCAGGAGTGTTTACTGGGCTTGCCTGTTGAGGGCCAGGTTTGAACACATAAGGGCCAAGATAGCTGAGAGTCAGGACCCGGACATTTTTTGGCTGGCACCAAAATTAGAAGCCAAGTGGACACTTCCCTCCATGGCCCGGCCAGATGGGTTCTACCCCACGACGCATTCAGACATCAGCGACCTGATTGTACAGCAGCTATCTCCTGGTGATCCTACCTTTAGAAGGACTACATGATTGATATGGGCAGTGCTCAGGAAATGGAGATCGCTCTTGCTAGGTCCCCTACGAAAATGGGTCCTGGTGAGGATGATATCGGATACCCTTTCATACGGTTCTGGAAGCGGAGAGATACGACAACTTTGCGACGTCTGGTTGACTACGGGCTGTATCACGATATTCCGTATTGGCATCGGGCAGAGGTAATGCTCATACTGAAGATTGACAAACTCAGATACGATGTCGTCAAGTCATGGAGAATGATACACCTCCTCCCGACACCGGCAAAGGTTGCAGAACGCGTGGTCCTGCTGAGATAGGCCATGTGCCTTGACCTGGGGGAGACACAGTTTGGTTCTCGCCGGAAGAGGGGGGTTCACGATGCCATGGCGGTGGTCTTTGAATTCCTACGGCATAAGGTGGGCTATAAATGGCTGATTTTATCCATGGATGTTGAAGGAGGATTTGATAACATTAATGTTGACCTCCTGTCAGACTTCCTGGTTGCCCGGGGGTGTCCGTCAAACCTGTGTCAGTGGGTGCGAAGATGGACTTCCTGTCGATCGATTCGGTTCCATTTTAATGGATGCATTTCTAAGATCTACTATGTCAGCAAAGGGGTGCCTCAGGGCTTGCCTCTCTCTCCTTTTCTCTTTGGGGCCTACGTAGCAGATATATTCACACCGCGAATGTGGTATTCCCCTGGGGTCCGACAATTGGTGATCTCATACATTGATGACGGGGTCATCATGGTGGCTGCCGATTCTTATAACGCTGCCAGATACTATGCAGGAGAAACCTTTGCAGACTGCGCTCGCATAGCAAGTGCTAGGAGGATGGGGTTCAGTGCCCTCAAGACCCAGCGGATTGGGTTTGGGGACAGGGTGTGGGGAGGAATGGAATTGTTGGGAGAAATAGTTTTGCCTTCTGAGAATCTGCGGGTTCTTGGATATAGGTTTAATGTATTTCTTAACTTTTCTTGTCATGTAAAGTACTGGTTGGAAAGGAGTTTGGGTATTAGGAGAAGGATTTTGGCGTTGGGGAGAAGGTTTAGGAGTGTTGGTAGGCTAGGGGCATGGGAGACTTACCGCTTGGTGCAGGCAGCCTACCTTCCGACGGTTTATTATGGGCTTGAATTTGTAACCGACCACGGGTTGTATGTGAAACAGATTGAGGTCCATGTCAACGACTGCCTCTGATCAGTATTTTGAATGCCTGTGAGGTTGGCAAACAACATACTGCTAGCAGAGTTCGGGACACCGCCAGTTACCATCCAAGGAAGGTATCTACCGTGAAGGTATTACAGCCGGTTCATTAACTACCACTACTGTGATCACCATCCGTAGTTTGGTGAGATACGGCTCGGTTGGAAGCAGGAAGGGATGGTGGCTCATCGGCAGACCTCAGATAAGGAACTCACCGGCCACCCCACAATTGCGATCGGAAAAGGCAAGGCGGTAATGGCTGCACGCTACCCTTCGCTGTACACAGATCTTTGCAAGACCTCAGATATGGTCATATACATGGACGGGTCCAAGTCCTCTGAAGGGGCTGGTGTGGCATGGGTGGTATTTGAGAAAGGGGCCCTGACCCGCATTGACGGGTGCTTGGTTCCCCTGTCTTGGAGCATTGTTGAGTGTGAGCTGTTTGCGGTTGTCGCTGCGCTCCGATATGCCCAGGAGATGGCCCAGAGGCATCCGATTCATGTGTTTCTAGACTGCGTTCCAGCCCTTACCTTGGTGGAAAACATGTTCTCGGAAGGAGATTCGGCTGAACTGTGGGAAGTCATAGTACCACTGCTTAACGCGTTCAGCCACATCAGCATTAGTTGGGTTCCGGGACACATGGGAATCGACGGCAATGATATGGTAGACCTGAAAGCTAAGGCTTGCGTGGGTCATCCATTGCGCCCTCTGCTTTGAGAAGGGGTTAGCTTTAGGATCCGGCATGCAGCCTTGGCCCGCGAGTTGCGAAAAAAGGAGTGGGGTTCCTGGCACGCTAGGGAGGGATATGGGTATTATGCTCGTGAACCTAGAGCACCTTGACAGCTTCGAGGTCTCACACGCATGGATTCCTATGTTTTACTGAGAATTCGCAGCGAGATGGGCTTGGTCGGGCATGACAGCTGTAAGGGGAAGGGTGACAGACACCACTGGATTGAGTGCTCCCACTACGCTATAGGATGCCCTGCTGATGAGGACTTATACAAAGACTTGGTGATATTACGATGGAAGTCCTGGTGGATGAGTCACAGGTGGTTAGGCCTAGGGATTCCACGGCATATTGAGATGGTGGACGGGGAGTTGGTAGTGGCAGGTAACCCCTTTGATGGCACACTGATGGTGGAAAGAAGTAGCGGGTTGGCAATGGTAGGAAATCCCACGACCAGTACCCGGGGCGAGAAGAAACACGATGGAAGTGGATGCGTTCTGCTGAGACTGGTAACCATGCTGAAGACGTGGTTCTTTTTGCCCAACCAGTGAGGATGTGACTTTCCCTGTTGTGGGACTGCGATTTCAACGACGGCCATTCGGAAGAGAGTCACCTTCACCGAACACTTTGAGAAAAAGCCCTGCTGTTTACAGACATGTCACGATTGGTTTTGGCATTCTCAGTACCAACAATGGGACGAGCTGGACCTCGAGACTCATATGTAGCTAGTTTTGCAGTCGGCCAAGATAAATGGGTTATTTAAAGAAGAGTGTTGTTCATTTTGTGGGATGGTTCTGGCTGAGGGGTACTGGGACCTGAGACTACATTACAAGAGGACGGAAGGATGTTGGGATAGACTGTATGTTTCTTTTGTTGAGTACGTGGGACAGATTGTGTTGAAGGCGGATAGGGGTGAGGGTATGAGACGGTGGCTGGGTAGCGAGGTGGGAAGACGCGTTAATCTGGGGCAGCACTAGTGGCTGCGAGTGCCCTTGAGTCCACTTAGGTAGTGATTTTTGGATATATGTTTAGGAGGAGCGATTGTGAGGCGGAATGGTCAGCGGTAGTATATTTTAGATAGTTTGTTTTATGGGGTGCGGGGGAGACTGGTCATATGCTGGTGTCGGCGGTGCTAGTATAAATAAAATTAGATTGAATTCTAAGTACTTTTCCTACTTCTTGCACTCCGTATCAGAAGTGAGCGCACCAATACTTTACCTTATTTCGCTGGTGATAAATACTTCATCTGCTGTTACTTGTTTATGTTTTTCGTTTCATGCGGTCGGTTAGAAGTAGTTGTTCTTGCTTAGAAAATACTTCAGTGTGAGATATCCGTGGCTTAGTCCCAGTAATCACTGAGTATAGTTTGGGCGAGGATGGCGTCTTTGACAGCCTCCTCATCCATAGATTCTCCTCCCCCTTCGAGGATGTCGTCCCCAGTTCGGTTCGACTCCAACCCTTCCTCCTCTCTTGAGACAGCCCGTGGGGCCTTCTCTCTTGTGGCCGCTACTGAGGCCGACTGTGGCCTTATCCCCACAACTACACGGTCATATGTCGCACCCAAAGGGAACTTTGGTTTCATACAGTTTCACTACTGTCACGGGTGTCAGAACACGGTAAACCCACAGTTTGATGATTTAGTTCGGCAAACCGTCACTGACGCAACTGTTGCTACGATGAACGAAGTAGAGGTTTTGGTGAGAGGTTTCCTAATCGTGAGAGGCTGTTCAGCCACATGTGGCTTGAACAAAAACACTACTACAGGACTCTTCATTTGATTCAACTCGGACCATGGCTCGAAATATTCTCCAGCCCTCGTACCTTCCCCTCCTAAAGATTTTCAGGCTATAGTCCCTGAATTCTCCGGCCTCCCCGCCAAGGACAACTCGATTGCCACCACAGTTGAGGCCAGCTCTTGGTCCACTACTCCTCCCCTCACTAGGGCTGTCCAAAGCTAGATGCCCAGCTTCTTCCGCCAGGCCTACAATATCAGGACCGGCTCCTCGACTTCCTCCTTCCTGGCAGGAATGTCTTCAGGCAAAAGGGCTCTTTACGAAACCCCGAAGTTCAAGCTGGATGACCCTAATGACGAGGATTATAACCCTTCTGCCTCTGGAACATGCCGCCGGACACGGTCGGGATCTCCCATTAAGCGATCTGCTGCTCCTCTCCTTGGTCCCCAATTTTTGAGGGCTATCAATGTCGATGAGGGAAGAAAAAAACGGATTGTTCCCGCTCTTGATAGCGTACCCCTAGGCATTCACCAGAGGCACTTGGCCATCCCTCTGCCTGTGGTACTCTCATCGACAATCGAAGCCACACCCCCTTCTCTATCCCTGTTGATGACTGAGGATGTTCTACCCACCTCTGAGGTGCTGGCCAGGGACACCCCTATGGAGCTGAATGATGGGCGCAACTCGGAAGTGACTGGTTTGGGTGACAGCATACATGCCCCTTCACCAGCTATGGATTCATCACTTCCGCCTATTATTGAGCGATAGGTGTCACCTCCCAGAGGCCAACTAGAGGGTCCCTCAGAAGTCCCCAGTGGCGATTCAACTCCATTGGAGGTTCAGCTCCCAGAGACCTAACTAGAGGACGCCGACGCTGTGGTGACCCAGGCAGACTTAATCATCACAGGCATCTGTGAGATGCTGGATGCTGGTAAGACTTCCTCTCCTGGACCCCGCTCAGGTAGTATAATTGGGTCCATGTTGGAAGGCCTGGAAGACATCCAGTTTGGCAATACTCAGCCTCTCCTCTGCTCGGAGTCCGAGTCGATTGAAGACGACACTGTACAGGACATACAAACTTGGATGAACAGTGGCCCCACCTTTGACGATGAAGGTCCGAGAAACAGGATAAACTACTCAAGTCGAGTTCATGTCTTGAAATGGGCAGTAAAAGCACTGACCGACATTGTTGGCAGACAAGGGGAGGAAATTGAAGCCCTTCAGGAAAAATTGTCCCCCCGCCGCCGTCCCCCTCCTGCTGTATCTCACAGCACCTCCGCTGTCTCTTCAGAGCCAACCCTACCATCCCCTACCCCTAAAAGAAAGGAGGCCTCTACAGAGGCTCCTACTGCTAAAGTCTCTTTTACGGAGGTAGTAAAACGAATGACATATATGCCCAAACCCCCTGCTGGTGTGCAGGAACAAGTACGTCCTACCCGGCCCGCATCAGCTGCCTCCTTCCACTAGTCTAGCGGCAACAGTAGCTCCTCCAGCGAAGGGGGGGTAGTCTTGCGAGTAGCCCGTGGAGGTGAAAGCAAGTCTGTTCATGGGGAAAAGAAGGAGGAGGAGGAGGAAGATAAAAGGAAAGAATGAAGGAAATGTGGCAAACGCCTGAGTGGTGCTGCTAGAAGGAGAAGAAAGGCTGCCAGAGGATCTGGTGATGAAAGGGAGGTGGTGACCCTGGCCAAGACACAGGGGAAGGCTAATAAACAGGAATTAGCTTCAAAGGATGCGATACCTGTTACTACGACGGCTCAATCCGGGCAAGTAGCCCTGGCCAGTGTCAAGGTAGCCGTGACAAGACAGGAATACCGTCAGGTACCAATGGAGCCTCCAGACCCACTAAACTCAGTACCGCCACCACTGCGGTCGTTGCCAACCCCAAATGCTAGAGGAAAGCACATCACCATGCGCTTCGCCACGTGGAAGAAGGTTGTCCTGCCAGAAGGCGTCGATATTGAGGCAATCCAAAATCAGATCAATGTGACCTTTTCCAATCAGGGAATGATACAGGGAAATGCTCCTTATATTCGCGCAGGACATGTCCGGCCAGAAATTGGATGCATCTTCCTGACTTTGGCGGTACACTCCATGACAGAGTTAGCCAGCCGGCTTGATAAAGCCAGGCTCGACCTACTTAGGGAATTGTCACTCCTGGAGTTTGAGTTCCAGAGGAACCTGGAAAAGGTGAAGATTTTTGTTTCTGGTGTCCTACTTGCTGACACAGGACATGAATCGATTTGGAGGGTGGAAGGATGGACTGGAAGTATGACTTTTAATGGCCTTCGCACTGATCTGGAGCAATCCAATACTGGGATAGTCACTGTTTCCCAGCCTGATATTATGGGATCCATACATGCCATGAGGCAAGCCAATGCTACAAATTGTAGCATCCGCTTCGTGGTGGAAAATAATGAGGCCATCAAGGAAAGACTGGCAGAGAAAAAGATTTGGTTGCGAGGGGGTGCCCGCAACATCCGGGTTTTCGAAGAGCATCGCCCCCTTAAGGTATGTGGTTAGTGCCTGGAAACCGGCCACTTCAAGGCGACATGTGGCCGCCCCCCTCGGTGCCGATTCTGCTTCGGAGAACATTTCTCTCGGGAGCATATGGGCAGCAAGCTGGCTTGTCCCGGAGGAGTGGGTCAGGCCTGTAGACATACCAGGAGACAGTGTTGGTTGTGTGACCGGATAGACCACTTCACAGGATATGAGCGATGCCCAAGTATCAAATCGTCATCCCCAACTCCACCTTCCTCCCCTACTGGACAAGAAACAGCCACACCAACAAGACCCACCAAGCAACCTGTCAGAAAACTGGGACAGCAGAGTAGGAGGGAAGAAGAGAATAGATGGAAAAGAAACCGCAGCCATGGGAGGTCTCCAACACCCAGGCTGGTCGAGATCAGTAGTGATGAGGAAGATGAGGCCCCCTGCCGTAAGTCGGAAGAGGCCAAGGGTAAGGAACCAGAAAGGCCTTCCCCCTTCCCATCCCTGGCACATTGAATTTTAAAAACTAGGGCCGGCACCGCCACTAAACCCCGTGATATGGAAACACGTTGGATTGCACGGGATCTGGATACTGGCTCCCCCGATGCCTCTGACCCCTGTGGCCCGAGAGGATCAGTCGAGGCTCCCTTTTAATGCTTATTACAACATTGGCATTAAACGTGGGGAGAAGTAGTCGGAATCGGGCGCTGGCATTTGATTTGTTTTCCTTTGTTGATTTGTTGTTTATTATTGAACCTCCTGTGGATCAGGAGGGACAACATGTACTGGTAGATGTTGATGGGTGGGATTTGTTTTCTTTTGTTGAAAATTCAGGTGTTGAGATATTTGTTTGGTCCCACATTTGTGGACTGTTTGAGGTGGTAGGGCATGGGGAAGGCAGTACTTGGATTCGGTATTGAGAAAAAGTGGCAAAGAGGGTACTTGTTGGAGTTTACTTTTGGCCTGGCTATACCAAAGACCAGTTTGTCTGATGGTTGGATGAGCTTGGGGAACCTGACATCGCGTTTGGAGATTTCAATGCCAGACATCAAGACTGAGACCACAATGCGGACTATAACAATACAGGCGGACGGTGGCTAAAACAGTAGTTCACGGTCCCGGTTCGTGATATGAATATGGTACCTCCAACAGTGCCAACCTTTCGAGATATTTCCAGAATCGACCTATACCTGCACCTGGCGCCCTATGTCAGGCATCGATACATGGATGCTGCTGGCTGTGAGCACAGTGCTCAAGTCCTTAAGATGAAGGTAGACCTTCCTGACAATGTTATACGTCGGAGGCCAGCTTGGAAAAAAGCAGTTTGGTAAAAGGTTGGGAAGCAGTTAGACGCCCTTAAAGAGGTGGGAGATGAGAAGTTGTGGGAAGGGGTGAGGCGTGTGGTGGACACACTCCCACGGGCCTCCGTTGGCAGAAGTCAGTACGAGTAGTGGACACCGGAGTTGGAAACGATCATGTTGGATGTGGCTCGGCTACGACTATACTCCAAGTGCAAGGTGGAACGGATGGAGGACTACAAGCTGGTCAGGAGTGTTTACCGAGCTTGCCTGTTGAGGGCCAGGTTCGAACACATTAGGGCCAAGATAGCTGAGAGTCAGGACCTGGACATTTTTTGGCTAGTACGAAAATTGGAAGCCAAGCGAACACTTCCCTTCATGGCCCGGCCAGATGGGTCATATGCTACGACGCATTCAGACATCAGCAACCTGATTGCACAGCAGCTATCCCCTGGCGATCCTGCCCCTTGGAAGTACTCCATGATTAATATGGACAGTGCTCAGGAAATGGAGATTGCCCTTGCTAGGTCCTCTACGAACACGGGTCCAGGCGAGGATGATATCGGATATCCTTTCATACGGTTCTGGAAGCAGAGGGATGCAACAAATTTGCGACATCTGGTTGACTACGGGCTACGTCACGACATTCTGGATTGGCATCGGGCCGAGGTAATGCTCATACCGAAGATTGACAAACCCAGATACGATGTCGTCAAGTCATGGAGAATGATACTCCTCCTCTGGACACCTGTGATGGTTGCAGAACACGTGGTCCTGCTAAGATTGGCCATGTATTTTGACCTGGGGGAGACACAATTTAGTTCTAGCTGGAAGAGGGGGGTTCATGACGCCATGGCGGTGGTCTTTGAATTTCTACGGCATAATGAGGGCTATAAATGGCTGATTTTGTCCATTGCCATTGAAGGAGGATTCAATAACATTGATGTTGACCTCCAGTCAGACTTGCTAGTTGCCCGGGTGTGTCCGTCGAACCTGTATCAGTGGGTGCGAAGATGGACTTCCTGTCAGTCGATTCGTTTCCGTTTTAATGGATGCATCTCTAAGATCTACTATATCAGCAAAGGGGTGCCTCAGGGCTCGCCTCTCTCTCCTTCTCTCTTTGGGGCCTTACTAGCGGATATATTCACACCGCAAATGCGATACTCCCCTGGGGTCCAACAATTGGTGGTCTCATCCGTTGATGACAGGGTCATCATAGTAGCTGCAGATTCTTATAATGCTGCCCCGTACCATGTAGGGGAAATTTTTGCAGACTGCGATCGTATAGCAAGTACTACGGGAATAGGGTTTAGTGCCCTCAAGACCTAGGGGATTGGGTTTGGGGACAGGACGTGGGGAGGAATAGAGTTGATAGGAGAAATCGTTTTGCCTTCTGATGATTTGCGGGTTCTTGGATATAGATTTAATGTATTTCTTAACTTTTTTTCTCATGTAAAGTACTGGTTGGAAAGGGAGTTGGGTGTTAGGAAAAGGATTTCGGCGTTGGGGAGAAGGTTTGGGAGTGTTGGTGGGCTAGGGGCGTGGAAGACATACTGCTTGGTGCAGGTAGCCTACCTTCTGACGGTTTATTACGGACTTGAATTTGTAACCAACCGCGGGTCATATGTGAAACAGATTCAGGTCCACATCAATGACTGTCTCCGATCAGCTTTCCGGACCCCTATGAAGCTGGCAAACAATATACTGCTAGCTGAGTTCGGAACACCACCTGATGCCATCCAAGGGAGGTATCTGCAGCGGAGGTACTACAGCTGATTTATTAACTACCGGTACTGTGATCAACACCCATGGTTCGGTGAGATACGGCTCGGTTGGAAGCAGGAAGGGATGGTGGCATATCGGCAGAACTTGGACAAGGAACTCACATGCCGCCCCATGATTACGATTAGGAAAGGCAAGGTGGTAATGGCTGCACGCCACCATTCGCTGTACACAGGTCTTTTCAAGGCCTCGGATGTGGTCATATACACAGACGGGTCCAAGTCCTCTGAAGTGGCCAGTGTGACATGGGTGGTATTTGAGAAAGGGGCTCTGACTCTTGTCGACGGGTGCTCGGTTCCCCTGTCTTGGAGCATTATTGAGTGTGAGCTATTTGCGGTTGTCTGTGCACTCCGAAATGCCCAAGGGATAGCCAAGAGACGTCCAGTTTATCTGTTTCTGGACTGCGTTCCAGCCCTCACCTGGGTAGACAATATGTTTTCGGAAGAAGATTCGGCTGAACTGTGGGAGGTTATGGCACCACTGCTTAACGAATTCAGCCATGTCAGCCTTAGCTGGGTTTTGGGACACAGGGGCATCGATGGCAATGAGATGGTAGACCTAAAGGCTAAGGCCTGAGTGGGTCGCCCATTGCACCCTCTGCTTTGGGAAGGGGTTAGCTTTGGGATCGGGAATGCAGCTCTGGCTCGAGAGTTGCGAAAAAGAAAAATGTGACTCCTGGCATAATAGGGAGGGACATGGGTATTATGCTCATGAATCTAGGGCACCTAGGCATCTTCGCGGACTCACACTCATGGACTCCGTCATTTTGTTGATGGTCCACAGTGGGACGGGGTTGGTTGGTCATGACTGCTATGAGGTGAAAGACAACGGACACCACTGGATTGAGTGCCCCCGTTATACTGTAGGACAACCTGCTGACGAGGAGTTATACAAGGATTCAGCGATATCGTAATGGAAGTCCTGGTGGGTGAGTGACGGGTGGTCAGGCCTGGGGATTCCCCGGCATGTTAAAATGGTAGACGGGGAGTTGGTAGTAGCAGGTAACCCCTTTGACGGCACACTGACGGTGGAAAGAGGCGGCCAGCTGGCAATGGTACGGGATCCCACAGCCTGTGACCGGTGCGAGAAAAAACACGCTGGCAGTGGATGCGTTCTGCCGGGGTTGGTAACCATGCCGAAGAAGTGGTTCTTTTTGCCCAACCAGCGACGTTGTGACTGCCCTTGTTGTGGGACTGCGATTTCTGCGACAGCCACCCAGAAGCGACTCACCTTCGCCAAACACTTTGAGAAAAAGCCATGCTGTTTACAGACATGTCACGATCAGTTTTGGCATTCTCTTTACCAGCAATGGGACGAGCTGGACCTCATGACTCGAATGTCGGTAGTTTTGCGGTGGACTAAGACAAATAGGTTGTTAAAAGAAGAGTGCTGTTCATTGTGTGGGATGGTTCTGGCCGAGGAGTACTTGGACCTGGGACTACAGTATAAGAGGCTGGAGGGATGTTGGGATAGACTGTATGTTTCCTTTGTTGAGTATGTGGGACAAATTGTGCTGGAGGCGGATAGGGGTGAGGGTATGAGAGAGTGGTTGGGTAGCGGGGTGGGAAGACCTGTAAATCTGGGGTGACGCTAGCCGTCACGAGTGCCCGTGAGCCCACGTAGGTAGTGATTTTTGGATTTATGTTTGGGAGGAGTGGTTGCAGGGCGGGGCAGTCCGTGGTAGTGAATTTTAAATAGTTTGTTTGTTTGGGGCATAGGGGAGACTGGTCGTATGCCGGTGTCAGCAGTACTAGTATAAATAAAATTAGATTGAATTCTAAGTACTTTTCCTACTTCTTGCACTCCGTGTCAGAAGTGAGCGCACCAATACTTTACCTTATTTCACTGGTGATAAATACTTCATCTGCTGTTACTTGTTTATGTTTTTCGTTTCATGCGGTCGGTTAGAAGTAGTTGTTCTTGCTTACAAGATACTTCAGTGTGAGATATCTATGGCCTAGTCCCAGTAATCACTGAGTATAGTTTGGGCGAGGATGGCGTCTTCAACAGCCTCCTCATCCATAGATTCTCCTCCCCCTTCGAGGATGTCGTACCCAGTTTGGTTGGACTCCAACCCATCTCCTTCGCTTGAGACAGCCCGTGTGGCCTTGTCTCTTGCACCTGCTACTGAGGCCGACCATGGCCTTATCCCCACAACTGTACAGTCATATCTTGCACGAAAGGAAACTTTAGCTTCCTACAGTTTCGCCACTATCACGGGTGTCAGAATGCGGTGAACCCGCAGTTTGATGATTTGGTTCCGCTGATGGTCACTGATGCGACCGTTGCCACGATGAAAGAAGTGGAGGTTTTAGTGAAGGGTTTTCTAATTGGAAGAGGCTGTTCAGCCACATGTAGCTTGGATAAGGACACTACCACAGGGCTCTTCATTCGGTTCAACTCTGACCACAGCTCGGAATACTCTCCAGCCCTCACACCCTCCCCACTTATGGAATCTCAAGCCATTGTGCCTGAATCCTCTATACTACCGACCAAGAGTGCAACTACCGTAGAGGCAAGTTCATGGTCTGCTACCCTTCCCCTCGCTGGAGCCGTCCAAAGTAAGATGCCCAATTTCCTCCACCAGGCCCCTGTACATAAGGCTGGCTGGTCAACTCCTGCCTTTTTGACCGGGATGTCATCTGGAGAAAGGGCTCTTTACGAAACCTCAAAGTTCAGATTAGATGACCCTGAGGATCAGGATTACAACCCTCCCGCTGCTGGAACATGACGCCGTGCGCAGTCGGCGTCCCCCACTAAGCGATCCGCTGCACCTGTTCTTGGGCCACAATTTCTGAACGCCATCAATGTTGATGAGGGCCGGAAGAAGCAGATTGTTCCCTCCCTGCCCGGCCTGCTCCTTGATGTACATCACCGGCGCCTGGCCATTCCCCCACCTATGAGTCTCCAGTCAACCATTGAGGCTACACCACCACCCCCATCACCACTGGTAACTGAAGATGTCCTACCTACCTTTGAGGTGCTAGCTCTGGATACTCCCATGGATTTGGAAGAGGGACACAACTCTGAAGCGACTGGACTAGGCGCCAGCATCCACACCCCCTCTACAGCAATGGCGTCCTCACCACCGGTCTTTGGTAAGAAATGGTGTTTGTAGGAAGGACAGCTGTCAAGCTCTCAGGAGGTTTTACATAATGCCCAGATACCGTTAGAGGCTCAGCTTCCGAATACTCAGCCCGAGGAAGTCTATGCTGCTGTGGCTCAGGCGGACTCAATCATGGCAGGAGTATGTGAGATATTGGATGCAGGTAGGACTCCCTTTCCTGGGCCTCAGTTGGGTAGTATAATTGCATCCATATTGGAAGGGTTGGAGGACATCCGCTTTGGCAATACTCCGGCACTCCTCTCCTTGGAGTCCAGATCGATGGAGGATGACACAGTATACGATGTCCGGACCTGGATGCACAACGGCGCCGCATTTTGTAATGAAGGACCAGAGGGTGGAGTGAACTACTGGAGCTGGGTACACCTGCTGGAACGGGCAGTAAAGGGGCTGACAGATATTGTTGGTAAGCAAGAGGAAGAGATCAAGGTCTTGCAAGGTAAGTTGTCCCCTCAGTGCCGATCCCCTTCAGCGGGGTCTGGCAATATCCCGTTTGGTTTATTGGAAACAATGCCACCCCCTACCCCTGTTAAGGGAAAGGAGACTGCTATGGTGGCTCCTGCTACTAAAGCCTCCTTCACAGAGGTAGTGAAACGGATAGCATACGTGCCCAAACCTCCCACAGCTCAGAAAGAGTAGGCACCCTCCACCCAACCTACATCAGCAGTCTCCTCCTACCAGTCTAGCAATAGGAGCTCCTCCCATGAAGGAGGGGTGACTCTATGAGTGGTCCGTGAGGGAGGAGGCAAATCTGTGCACTGGGAAAAGGAAGATGGAGAAGAAGAAGGAGAAAAATGGGAAAGAAAACGCGGTAGACACCTGAGCGGTGCTGCCAGAAGGAGAAGAAAGGCTGCTAGAAAATCTGGTGGCAAGAAGGAAATGGCAACCCCGACCAAGACTCAGGGGAAGAATGCTGAAAGACAGGAACCAGCTCCGGCGATAGTGGTACCTGCTGCTTAGCCGATTCAATCAGGGCCTGCGGCCATGGCCAGTGTCAAGGTAATGGCAGCCCCAATGTAATAAGAGTACCAACAAGTCCCACAAGGACCTCCTAACCCACTCAACTCGGTACCAGCGCCACCACAATCGTCACCGACCCTGGATGCCTGTGGAAGGCCTATTACTCTGCGATTCACCACCCGCAAACAAGTAGCCCTACCAGAAGGTGTGGACATCGAGGCAATTCGGAATTGGATCAACACGACCTTCACAAATCAGGGAAAGATTCGAGGCAATGCCCTGTACATTCGTGCTGGGCACGTCCGGCCTGAGATTGGTTGTATCTTCCTGACTCTGGCAGGACATTCTGTTACTGAATTAGGCAACCGGCTCGACAAGGCAAGGCTTGACCTACTTAGGAAGTTGTCGCTCCAAGAGATTGAGTATCAGAGGAATTTGGAGAAGGTGAAGATTTTTATTTCTGGTGTCCCACTTGCTGACACAGGAAGAGGATCAATCTGGAGGGTTGAGGAATAGACTGGGAGCGTAGCCTTTGACGGCCTACGCACTGATTTGGAGCAATCTAATACTGGTATAGTAAAGATGTCCAGGCCAGATATTATGGGATCCATCCACGCCATAAGGCAGGCCAATGCTACGACGTGTGGTATCCACTTTGTGGTTGAGAAGAACGAGGCTATCAGGGAAAGGCTGGCCGAGGGAAAAATCTGGTTAAGAGGAGGGGCCCGCAATGTTCGGGTATTTGAAGAACATAGACTCCTAGAGGCTTGTGGTAAGTGCCTAGAGACTGGCCACTTTGAGGCCACATGTGGTCACCCACCCCGCTGTGAGTTCTGTTTTGGAGTACATTTCTCTGAGGAACATATGTGTAGCAAGCTTGGATGCCCAGGAGGTGTGGACCAGGCCTGTGGACACACTAGAAGACTATGTTGGCTCTGTGACTAGATGGACCATTTCACCAGATACGAACAATGCCCAGGGGTCAGGACATCGCCCCCACCACCGTCGTCCTCGAATCCAAAACAGGAGGCGGCCCTACAGACGGAATCCACCGAGAAACCAGGACAACAGGGAAGTCAGACGGGTAGGTCTCGGAGACAACGCCGTAGTCATGGGAGGTCCCCAATACTACCACTGATTGAGATCAGTAGTAACGAGGAAGATGAAGACACCCATCAGAAGTCAGACAAGGCCAAGGGTAAGGAACCAGAATGTTCCTCTCCATCCCCATCTCCAGCACGTGGGATTTTAAAGACCACAGCCACTACCAAGCCCTACCGAGAGGATACCTTTTGGACCACTCGTGACCAGGATAGTGGTGCCCCCTATGCCTTTGGCCCTTGCGGCCTAAGTGGATCTGTTGAAGCCTCCTTTTAATGCTTATTACGACAATGGCATTAAATGTGGGGAGGAGCAGTCGGAATCGGGTGCTGGTGTTTAATTTATTTTCTTTTGTTGATTTGTTTTTTATTATTGAACCACCGGTGGATCTGGAGTCCTGCAAAGCAGCCCAATACCATGCGGGAGAAATATTGGCAGACTGTGACCCCATAGTCAGGACTAGGGGAATGGGATTCAGTGCCCTCAAGACCCAGTGGATTGGATTTGAGAATAGGGTATGGGGGGAAATGGAGTTATATGGGGGGAAATGGAGTTGTTGGGAGAGACGGGATTGCCTTCAGTTGACTTACGGGTTATTGGGTATAGGTTTAATGTATTTCTCAACTTTTCTTCTCATGCAAAGTACTGATTAAAAAGGGGATTGGGTGTTAGGAGAAGGATTTCGGCATTGGGGAGGAGGTTAGTGAGTGTTGATGGATTGGGGGCATGAGAGACTTACCGCTTAGTGCAGGCAGCCTACCTTCCGACTGTCTACTACGGACTTCAGTTTGTAACCGACCACACGTCTTATATGAAGTAGATTCAGGTCCATGTTAACAACTGCCTCCGATCAATGTTTCAAATGCCTATGAGGTTGGCAAATAACATACTGCTAGCCGAGTTCGAGACGCTGCCTGTCGCTGTTCAGGGAAGATACCTGCAACGAAGGTGTTATAGTCGGTTCATCAATTACCAGTACTGTGACCAGCATCCATGGTATGGGGAAATACGACTACAATAGAAGGAGGAGGGCATGGTAGCGCATTAGCAGACTTTGGACAAGGAGCTCACCTGTCGTCCGTCAGTCCCAATTGGGAAAGTCATGGCGGTAATGGCTGTATGCTACTGGGTGCTTTACACAGACCTCTGTACATCCTCGGATGTGGTTATATACACGGCGGGATCCAAGTGCTCTGAGGGAGCTTGTGTAGCCAGGGCGCTATTTGAAAGAGGAACCATGACCCGTATTGACGGGTGCTCAGTTCCCCCATCTTGGAGTATTGTAGAATGTGAGTTGTTTGCTATTGTGTATGCCCTGTGGCATGCACAGGATATGGCCAAGAAATGACCAATTCATATGTTCTTGGACTGTGTGCCGGCCCTCATCATGGTTGACAACATGTTTTCGGATGGTGACTCGGCTGAGCTGTGGGAGGTAATGGTACACCTGTTGAATGTATTCTCCTGAGTCAGCTTTGGTTGGGTCCCCGGTCACATGGGCATTGATGGCAATGAGATGGTCGACGTGAAGGCTAATGCCTGTGTTGGACACCCCTTGCGCCCCCTGCTTTAGTAAGGAGTTAGCTTTAGGATTGGTCATACGGCCCTAGCTAGGTAACTGCGTAAGGAAGAATGGGGGACCTGGCATGTTAGGAAAGGGCATGAGTACTATGCCCAGGAACCAAAAGCACCCTAGCACCTCCGAGGCCTGACCCAATTGGATTCCTATATTTTATTAAGAATCCACAGTGGGATGGGCATGGTCGGCCATGACAGTTGTGAAAGGAAGGAAGGCAGACACCACTGGACTGAGTGCCCCCGCTATGCTTGAGGACGCCCTGCTAATAAAGACTTGTATAAGGATTCGGCAGTCCCGAGGTTGAAGCATTGATGGATGGATCATTGGTGGCTGGGTCTAGGAATCCGTCGCTATGATGGAATGGTAAACATGGAGCAGGTTGTGGCAGGTAATCCCTTTGACGGCACATTAATGGTGGAGAAAAAAGGGGTGATGGTGTTGATAGGAAATCCTATGACCTCTACCCGGTGCGAGAAGAGACATGACGGTAGTAGTTGTGTTTTGCCAGGTGAGGTGATACTGGCGAAGAAGTAATTCTTTTTACCTGACCAACGACAATGCCAGAGTCCCTGTTGTGGTACTGCCATTTCCGCTACAGGCACCAAGAAACATGCCACCTTCGCCGAGCACTTCAAGAGATGTCCCCAGTGCTTGCGGATATGTCATGATCGATTTTGGCATTCTCAGCATGTGCAGTAGGACGAGCTGAACCTGGTGACATGGATGTCGGTGGTTTTGAGGTGGGCTAAGGTAAACGGGATGCTGAAGGAACCCCGCTGCCCCTTTTGTGATCTGGTACTGGTGGAAGGATATTTAGACCTTGTGTTGCATTACCAGAGGACGGTGGGATGTTGGAACAGACTGTATGTTTCCATTATTGAGTATATAGACCAAATTGTAATGGGGACGAATAGGGGTGAGGGTATAAGACGGTGGTTAGGTAGTGAGGTGGGAAGACATGTTAATCCGGGGCAGCACTAGTCGCTGCGAGTGCCTGTGAGCCAGCTTAAGTAGTGATTTTTGGATTCATGTTTGGGAGAAGTGGCTGCGAGGTGGAATGGTCTGCAGTAGTGTATTTTTGATAGTTTGTTTTATGCGGCGTGGGGGAGACTGGTCATATGCCAGTATTGGCAGTACTAGTACAAATAAAATTAGATTGAATTCTAAGTACTTTTCCTACTTCTTGTACTCCGTATTGGAAGTGAGCATAACCAATACTTTGCCTTATTTCGCTGGTGATAAATACTTCATCTACTGTTACTTGTTTGTATTTTTCATATTGGGCGGTCAGTTAGAAGTTAGTTTTTCTCGCTTAGAAGATACTTCAGTGTGAGATATCCGTGGCCTGGTCCTGATAATCACTGAGTGTAGTTTAGATGAGGATGGCATCTTCGACAGCCTCCTCTTCCACAAATTCTCTTCCCCCTTCGAGGATATCCTCCCCCGTCCGGTATGACTCCTACCCCTCTTGCTTACCTGAGACAGCCGATATGGCCCGGTCTCTTGTACCTGCTACTGAGGCTGGCCATAGCCTTATTCCCACAACTACATGGTCATATGTTGCACCTAAAGGGAACTTTAAATTCCTACAGTTTCACCACTGTCACGGGTGTCAGAATGCGGTGAACTTGCAGTTTGATGATTTGGTTCTGCAAACAGTCGCTGACATGACTGTTTCCACGATGAAAGAAGTGAAGGTTTTGGTGAGAGGTTTTCTAGTTGGGAGGGGCTGTTCAGCCATGTGTGGCTTGAACAAGGACACTACCACAGGACTCTTCGTTCAGTTCAACTCCAATTACCGCTAGAAATACTCTCCAGCCCTAACACCCTCCCCCCCCAAACACTCTCCAGCCATCGTCCCTCAATCCTCTATACTACCAACCAAAAGTGACTCCACTGCGGCTATGGTTGAGGCAAGTTCATGGTCTACTACCCCTCCCCTCACTAGGGCCATCTAAAGTAAGATGCCCAGTTTCCTCTGCCAGGCCCCTGCACGCAAGGCTGGCTCGTCCACTCCTTCCGTTCTGACTGGGATGTCATCTGGAGAAAGGGCTGTTTACGAGACCCCAAAGTTCAGATTAGATGATCCTGAGGATGAGGACTACAAGCCTCCTACCACTGGGATACAGCGCCATGCATGGTCGGCGTTCCCCGCTAAGCGATCCGCTACTCAGGTTCCAGGACCACAGTTTTTGAGGACAATCAATGTAGATGAAGGCCGGAAATAGCAGATCATTCCCATCCTCCCTGGCCTGCCCCTTGACATACATCACGGGTGCCTGGCTGTTCCTCCACCTGTGAGTCTCCGGTCGATCATTAAGGCTACACTACCATCCACATCTCCACTGGTAACCGAAGATGTCCTGTATTGGCTCGGGACACTCCCATGGATTTGGAAGAAGGACGTAACTCCACAGCGACTGGACTGGACGACAGCATCTATGCCCATTCTCCAGCAATGGCATCATCACTACTGGACTTTAATTGAAAGTAGACCTCGCTAGAAGTACAGCTATTGAGCTCTCGGGAAGCCTTACATGACACCCAGACACCATTGGAAGTTCAACTTCTTGATACCCAACCTGAGGAAGCCGAAGCCACTGTGGCCCAGGCAGATTCAATTATGCCAGGAGTATGCGAGATACTTGATGCAGGTAGGACTCCCTCTCTGGGGCCCCGCTCAGGTAGTATAATTGGATCCATGTTGGAAGGACTGGAGGACATCCACGCTGGCAATACTTAGCCCCTCCTCTCCTCAGAATCCGGGTCGATTGAGGACGACACTGTATACAATGTCTGGACCTGGATGGACAATGGCACAGTATTTGGTAATGAAGGACCACAGGGTAGAGTGAATTACTAGAGCCGTGTACACCTGCTGGAACGAGTAGTGAAGGCACTGACAGATATTGTTGGCAAGCAAGGGGAAGAGATAGAGACCCTACAAAGTAAGCTGTCCCCCCACCGCCAATCCCCTTCCGTAGTATCCGACAGTACCGCATTGTTGGGAACAACACTACCCCTTGCCCCCGTTAAGAGAAAGGAGACTACTACGGCGGCTCCTACTACTAAGGCCTCCTTAACAGAGGTAGTGAGGTGGATGGCATATGTACCCAAGCCTCCCTCTGCTCAGAAAGAACAGGCACCCTCCGCCCGGCCCATATCAGCAGCCTCCTCCCACCAGTCTAGCAGTGGGAGCTCCTACAGTGAATGAGGGGGGACTCTACATAGAGCTCGTAGGGGAGAAGGCAAATCGGTATACTGGGCAAAAGAGGATGGAGAGGAAGAAGAAAAAAGAAAGGGTAGGAAACATGGTAGGTGCCTGAGCAGTGCTGCCAGAAGGAGAGGAAAGGCTGACAGCAGATCTAGTGGTAAGAAGGAAATGACGACTCCTGCCAAGACTCAGGGGAAGAACACTGACAGACAGGAACTGGCTCCCATTGCTGGTGCACCTGCTACTCTGCCAGCTCAATCAGGGCCTACGGCCACGGCCTGCATCAAGGTAACCACAGCCTCGATGCAACAAGAGTACCAACGCGTTCTACAGGGACCTCCCGACCGACTCAACTCAGTACCGGCACCACCACAGTTATCGCCAACCCAGGATACCCATGGAGGGCATATTACTTTGCGATTCACCAACCCTAAACAAGTAGCCCTACCAGAAGGTGTGGGCATCGAGGTAATTCAGAACCGAATCAATACGACCTTCACAAATTAGGGAAAGATGCGAGGTAATACCACATACATCCGTACTGGGTACATCCAGCCAGAGATTGGTTGTCTTTTTTTGACCCTGGCTGAACATGTTGTCTCTGAACTAGGCAACCGGCTCGAAAAGGCAAGGCTTGACCTACTTAGAGAGTTGTCCCTCCCAGAGTTCGAGTTTTAGAGGAACTTGGAAAAGGTGAAGATCTTTGTTTCTGGTGTCCCGCTTGCTGACACAGGATGGGGATCAATATGAAGGGTTGAGGGATGGACCAGAAGCGTAGCTTTTGATGGCCTCCGTACTAACTTGGAGAAATCCAATACTGGTATAGTAACGGTATCTAGACTAGATATTATGGGGTCCATCTACACTATCAGTTAGGCCAATGCTATGACGTGTGGTATCCGCTTTGTGGTCAAAAGGAACGAGGCCATCAGGGAAAAGCTGGCAGAGGGAAAAATCTGATTGAGAGGAGGGGCCTACAATGTCTGGGTATTTGAAGAACATAGACCCCTAAATGTTTGTGGTAAGTGCCTGGAAACTGGCTACTTTGAGGCCACATGTAGTTGCCCACCCCACTGTCAGCTCTGTTTTGGAGTACATTTCTCCCGGGAACATATATGCAGCAAGCTTGGATGCCCAGGAGGTGTAGGCCAGCCCTTTGGACCCACTAGGAGACAATATTGACTCTGCAGCTAGATGGACTATTTCACTGGATACGAACAGTGCCCAGGAGTCAGGTTGTCACCCCCAGCTCTATTATCCTCGAGTCCAAAACAAAGAGTAGCTCCACTAACGGAACCTGCCAAGAAATCAGGACAACAGGGAAGTCAAACGAGGAGGACCCAGCAACGATGCAGCAGTCATGGAAGATCTTTAACACCACAACTGGTTGAGATCAGCAGCGATGAGGAAGATGAAGACCCCAATTCAGAAGTCAGATTAGGCAAAGAGTAAGGAACCGGAACACCACTCCCCCTCCCCCTCACCAGCGTGTGGGATTTTGAAAACTACTACTACCTCTAAACCCTACTGGGAAGATACTTTTTAGACCACCCGGGACCAGGATAGTGGTGTCCCTTATGCCTCTGGCCCTTGCAGTCCAAGTGGATCAGTTGAGGTCCCCTTTTAATGCTTATTATGACAATGGCATTAAACGTGGGGAGGAGTAGTCGGAATCGGGCCCTGGCATTTGATTTGTTTTTTTTTGTTGATTTGTTTTTTAATATTGAACTACCGGTTGACCAGGAGGAACTGCATGTACCTATAGATGTTAATGGGTGGAATTTGTTTTCCTTTGTTAAGAAGTCTGGTGTTGAGGTATTTGTTAGATCCCACATTTGTGGGATATTTGAAAGAGTGGGGCACAGGGAGAGCAGTGCTTGTGTGGGCTTTTGGGAAAGGAAGGTGAAGAAAGTGCTCACCGGAGTTTACTTCCGACTAGGCTACACTAAGGACCAATTTGTAGGCTGGTTGGACGAACACGGAGAACCACACATCGTGTTTGGTGACTTTAATGCCAGCCACCTAGATTGGGACCCCAATGTAGACCACAACAATATGGGTGGATGGTGGTTGAAACAGTGGTTCATGGCCCCAACTCGCGATATGAACATGATTCTCCCAATAGTACCAACCTTTCTGGATGTCTCCAGAATCGACCTTTGCCTACACCAGACACCATACATTAGACATTGGTACCTGGACGCCGCCGGCTGTGAGCATAGTGCTCAAGCCCTTAAGTTGGCAATTGACCTCCCTGATAACATCATACGTCGAAGGCCAGCCTGGAAGAAGGTAGTATGGGAGAAGGTGGGAAAACAGTTGGATGTCCTGCAAGAGATGGATGATGGGAAGTTATAGGAAGGAGTGAGATGAGTGGTGGATGCACTCCCACGGGCCTCCGTTAGCAGAGGTCAGCATGAGTAGTGGACACCTGAGTTGGACAAGATGGAGTTAGATGTGGCCCGGCTACATCGATACTCCAAACGTAGCGAGGAGCAGACAGAGGACTACAAGTTGGCCTGCTGTGTCTACCGGGTGTGCCTGCTAAGGGCTAGATTCAAACATATCAGGGAAAAGATAGCTGAGAGCCAAGACCAAGACATTTTTAGGTTGGCACGGAAGTTGAAAGCTAAGTGAACCCTTCTCTCCATGGTACAAACAGATGGGTCATATGCTACTACACATTCAGACATTAGTGACCTGATTGCACAGTAGGTGTCTCCTGTCGACTCCACCCCCTGGGAGGATCCCGAGATCGATAGGGACAGTGTTCAAGAGATGGAAATTGCCCTTACTAAGTCCTCTACGAATACAGGCCCAGGTGAGGATGATATTGGTTATCCCTTCCTACCGTTTTGGAAATAAAGAGATACAATAACGTTGAGGCGCCTGGTGGACTATGGGCTGCAGTATGATATTCCTGACTGGTACAAGACTGAGGTAGTACTTATACCCAAACTGGACAAACCCAGGTACAATGTCATGAAATCGTAATAGATAATACACCTTCTGCCAACACCGGCGAAAGTCGCAGAATACATTGTCCTGTTGAGGCTGGCTCCCTGCCTTGATCTGAGGGAAACGAAGTTTGGGTCTCGACATAAGCAGGGCATTCATGATACCATGGCAGTAGTATTTGAATTCCTACGGCATAACGAGGGGTACAAAAGATTGATCTTGTCAATGGACGTCGAAGGGGGGTTTGATAACATTGATATCAATCTCCTATCAGACTTTGTGGTGACTAGGGGGTGCCCTGTATACCTTTGCCAATGGATCCGGCCGTGGGCTTCCTGTCGGTCGATACGGTTTCGCTTTAATGGATGTGTCTCTCAACCCTACCATATCAGTAAAGGAGTACCTCAGAGCTTACTCCTTTCTCTGTTCCTTTTCAGTGGGTATGTAGCAGATATATTCAGGCCATGCAGGCAATACTTTCATGGTATACATCAGTTGATAGCCTCGTACGTCGATGATGGGGTTATTATGGTAGCGGCGGAATCAAGTAAGGCCACCCGCTACCATGTGGGAGAGATATTTGCACACTGTGACCGCATAGCCAGAGCCAGGGGAATAGGATTCAGTGCCCTCAAGACTCGGTAGATTGGGTTTGGAGATAAGGCATGGGAAGGAATGGAATTACTAGGAGAAATGCTGTTGCCTTCAGAGGACTTACAGGTTCTTGGGTATAGGTTTAATGTATTTCTTAACTTTTCCTCTCATGTAAAGTATTGGTTGGAAAGTGGGTTGGGTGTTAGGAGAAGGATTTCGGCATTGGGGAGGAGGTTTGGGAGTGTTGGTGGGTTAGGGGTATGGGAGACTTACCTCTTAGTACAGGCAGCTTACCTTCCAACCGTCTACTATGGGCTTGAGTTTATAACTGACCACGCATCGTATGTGAAGCAGATTCAGGTCCACATTAACGACTGCCTCCAATTAGTGTTTTGAAAGCCTATGAGGTTGGCAAACAACATACTGCTAGCCGAGTTCAGAACGCCACCTGTTGCTATTCAGAGAAGGTACTTACAATGGAGGTAGTATAGTTGGTTCATCAATTACCAGTACTGTGACCAGCATCCATGGTTCGGGGAAATACGGCTATAGTGGATGGAGGAAGGCATGGTGCTACATCAGCAGACTTCAGATAAGGGTCTCACCTGTCGCCCGACAGTCTCAATTGGGAATGGCAAGACGATGATGGCTACATTCCACCGTGTGCTTTACATGGACCTCTGTACATCCTCGGATGTGGTAATGTACACAGACTAATCCAAGTGCTCTAATGGAGCTGGTGTAGCCAGGGCAGTCTTTGAAAGAGGGGCTTTGACCCGTGTTGACGGGTGCTCGATTCCTCCATCTTGGAGCATCATAGAATGCAAGTTGTTCGCTGTAGTTTGTACCCTACAGCATGCACACGATAGAGCAAAGAGATGCCCAGTTCATATATTCTTAGACTCTGTGCCAGCCCTCATCATGGTTGATAGCATGTTTTTGGATAGTGACTTGGTTGAGTTGTGGGAGGTAATGGTCCCTTTCTTGAATGAATTCTTTCACATCAGATTCGATTGGATACCCAGTCACGTGGGTATTCATAGCAACGACATGGTCAACCTGAAGACTAAGGCATGTGTTGGACGCCCCTTGTGCCCTCTGCTTTGGGAAGGGGTTAGCTTTGGGATTAGTCATGCGGCCATGGCTAGGAAACTGCCTAAGGAAGAGTGGGGAACCTGGCAGGCTAAGGAAGGGCACGAATATTATACCCAGGAACCAAAAGCACCCTGACACCTCCAAGGCCTGACCCGAATAGACTCCTATGTTCTGTTAAGGATCTACAGTGGGATGGGCATGGATGGCCATGACAGTTGTGAACGGAATGAAGGCAAACACCACTGGACTGAGTGCTCCCACTATGCTAGAGGATGCCCTGCTGATGAAGACCTGTATAAGGATTCAGCAGTCCCGAGATGGAAGTGTTGGTAGATAGATCATTGGTGGCCAGGCCTGGGAATCTCTTGCCATGTGGGAATTGTAAATAGGGAGCTGGTTGTAGCAGGTAACCCCTTTGACAGTACTTTAATAGTGGAAAGAAATGGGGGATGATGTTGATAGGAGATCCTACAACCTGCACCGAGTGCGAGAAGAGACACGACGGTAGTGGCTGCATCTTGTCAGGTGAGGTAACACTGCCAAAGAAGTGGTTCTTTTAACCTGACCAACGGCAGTGTGAGTATCCCTGTTGTGGTACCACCATTTCCGCTACAGCCACCAAGAGACGCACTACCTTCGCAGAGCACCTCGAGAAACGCCCCCGGTGCTTACGGATATGTCACGATCGATTTTGGCATTCTCAGCATTTGCAGTGGGACGTGCTGGACCTGGTAATGTAAACATCGGTGGTCTTGAGATGGGCTAAGATGAACGGATTGCTGAAGAAACCCTGCTGCCCCTTTTGTAGTTTGGTGTTGGCGGAAGAATATTTGGACCTTGCGTTGCATTACAAGAGGATGGAGGAAGGTAGGGACAGACTGTATATTTCCTTTGTTGAGTATGTAGACCAAATTGTATTGGGAGCGGAAAGGATAGGGGTAAGGGTAGGAGAGGGTGGTTGGGAAGTGAGGTGGGATGACATGTTTATCCGGAACAGCACTAGTCACTGCAAGCGCCTGTGAGCCCACTTAGGTAGTGATTTTTGGATTTATATTTGAGGGGAGTGGCTGCGAGATGGAATGGTCCGTGGTAGTGTATTCTAGATAGTTTATTTTATAGGGCATGGGGGAGACTGGTCGTATGCCAGTGTTGGTGGTACTAGTATAAATAAAATTAGATTGAATTCTAAGTACTGTTCCTACTTATTACTTTAACGAATATAAAACACCTTTATAATCTTTATCTTTATTGCAACTTTATTGTTACGCCAAGGAAAGCTCTTCACGAAAAAGAGTTAGAGAAAGCTTAGATAGGCATTCCTGATAGTAGACAAAGGTCTTGTACTATCGGTAACGTAGGCAGAAGCCTAGTGCTAGCGTAAGACTAAGAAAAGAAACAGAAGAAGAAGAGAAGTATCATTCCCCATCGCCAAGAACTAACTATCTAAGAAGGGATCATTACATTACAAAGCCTCATCTAGTACGATGCTAACCGATACAAGACGGCATCCTTCAACCCAGATAGGGAAGAAGATATAGACATCGACGATCAAAACCTTAACTTAGGAGAATTTAGTGATACCCTAGATCATGTTTAAGCAGAGCCCTCAAGGGCAGCAAGCCCAGTAACCCCAGAGAAGAAATCACCAGTCGATAGCTCTCCTGCAGGAACCCCACGACCTGAGAGAATGTCAGAATCAGCAGTACCTATGCCACCAGTCCTGGCCGCTCCGGCACCTGGCACTAGCATACTTGGAATGACTGAAAATCAGTTTCAGGCATTTCTGGCAGCAACACGAAACAGAGGACAAGGAAATATCCAATGACTGAAAGCAAAAGAACCCGACACATATGAAGGAGCTAAGGATAAACTATGAATATTCCTGGCACAATGCAAAGGGTATTTTGCCATCAAGGGATATAGAGACCACCACAATGAGATCAAGATTCCCTATGTGGAATCTCTACTCAGAGGACTCGGAGGACAATGGATCATGCCCTTCCAAGATAGAAGGAAGCAGAGGAAATGTGTTATGTACTAGGAATTCAAGGCAACACTCTTTGAACAATTCGGAAATCCCAATGCTAAGGAGACAGCAAGACAAAAGCTGGAGAAACTCCAACAGGAAAACAGACCTTTTCAGCATATTAGAACGAATGCCAACTATTGAAATATGAGGCAGAGTTTGATGATGCTATCCTCTATATCATCCTTCTAAGGAACTGTAGTGAGTGACTCCGAGAAGCATGAGAAATCTCCGACATGCGCAACATAACAGCAGAATGATTTGCAAGATGGGCAATTGATAAGAAAAGCAAACTAAATATGCTTTGAAACAACTTAGAAATCACTATAGCACACAGGGTAGCCCAATCATCCAGAAACGTAGATGGAACCTTCCGACCACAAATCACACGAAGCGAGAGCAGAACGTTACCACAAGGTGAACCAATGGAATTGGACAAAACAAGATCAGGACTAGCCTTGAACCTATCCAAGGAAGAATATACCAGGAGGATGAATAGAAAACTCTGCCTGAGATGTGGAAAGGCAGGACATCAGATAAGGGAATGTCAAAGCCGACCAGACAATGGATACTAAGGAACTAAGGCAGCTGGAAACAACAGTTTCCAATTCCAGAAGAAGACCAACATTCGCGAGATGATGACCTAGGTCATATCAGCGTAAAAAGACAAGGGTTCCCAGTAAATGGTGATCTGGGAGACCCAAGATGTAGACCTGGAAAGCCCATCAAGTCAGCAAACTACTATATGGCACTATACACACAAAGGAGAGAAGATGCTGGAGATCATATGATGATCAAGACAAAGATACACAACCAAAAGCACGAAGAAACAATGATATATGCAATGCTTGACTCAGGAGCGACCGAAGATTTCATCAATGAAGAAATTTACAACAAATACAGACTCCACTCCAAAAATGCGAAGAAAGTGAGACAAGTCTAACTAGCAGATAGAAAGCCAAGCGCAATGGGTCCTATAACCCATACAGCTACAGTACCTATAGACATTGACAGCCATAGGGAAACGGCAACTTTTCAGGTAGCAGATATCAAGAACCATGAGATAGTCCTAGGGATGCCATGGTTACGAAAACATAACCCAACAATCGATTGGAACAAGAACATGATGTCCTTCACTATCGAAATGTGTACAATAGGATGTCTCAACAGTTTACCGGTAGTCTACTCAACACCAATACGAGAAATGGAAGAAAAAACTTTGCATGCAAAGTTTGCCGAGATGCGATAAGATAAGAGAGTCTGGATATAAAAGCTGGACCAAGGGGCAAAGATGCCTACCAAGGGTTCCAAAGGAACAGCAGGACACAACCTGTATGCCAACAAAGAAACCAAGATACCTGCTAACGGGCAGGTAATGATAGCAACAGGAAGAGCCATCTGACTACCAGAAGGCACCTATGGGCAGATAGCATCCCGCAGTGGTCTAGCAGTTAAATATTGACTCATGACTATGGCAGGGGTCATCGACGCCCACTATACAAGTAAAATCATGGTAGTTTTGGCCAATCTGGCTCAAGAGGACTAAGAAGTCTGGAAAGGTAATCGCATCGCACAGTTGATCATCGAAAAAGTCAAGAAAGAGGATCTATACGAAGTAGATCAACTGGAAGAAACTACAAGGGGAGACAAGGAATTTGGAAGCACAGACCAAAACCAGCCTGATACAATAAAAAGAATCGAGATCAAGGAGATCACAGCACAAGCCTTTGGATGGTACTATCAAAGAAGAGATACAACAGGAATTCTCAAAAGGACGTACAAAGACGAAAAACCGGTCCTAGCGAAAATCAATATCAGCATAGAACTAGCTATCCAAGACAAGAAATACCAAAGCAAAAAAGGATAGAAAGAATTAATTCCAAAAGAATATCATCAATTCACAAACCTATTCCAAGAAGAAGAAGCTACGGGGCTACCACCACAAAGATCAGAAATCGACAACGAAATTCAGCAAGACAAAGATGAGAAAACGGGAAAAGCGAAAGAGATTCACTATAAGATGTTATACCTACTAGGAGAAGCAGAGCTCGAAGAACTTAGAAAGTACATCGAGCGAAACCTAAAGTGAGAATGGATCAGAGACTTCTTTGTATCAGGAGGATCCCCAATACTATTCGTCAAAAGAAAAGATAGAAAAATGAGACTCTGTATAGACTACAGAGCCCTCAATTCGGTTAGCAAAAATGATCAATATCCACTACCCTTAATCAGAGAGGTACTGGATAGACTGCGGTCGGCAAAATAGTTCACAAAACTCGACATCAAGGACGCATACCTCAATATACGTATCAAAGCAGGAGATGAATAGAAGACTACATTCGCCTCAAGATACGGGATATTCGAATACCTGGTTATGCCTTTCGGGCTAACCAATGCACTGGCTTCATTCCAACGATGGATCAACAAGGTACTCAATAAGTACCTCGACATATGTTGAATTATATGCTTATATGATGTACTCATCTACTTGGAAAATATACAACAATATCAGAAGGATGACAGCAATATTATGGCCGCAATACAAGGATCAGAAATGAAGATTAAACCAATAAAATGCAAATTCTATAAAGAAGAAACTCAATACCTCGGATTTATCATCAATGGGAGTGGGGTCAAGGTCAACCCAGTCAAAACAGCAGTAATATGGAATTAGGCCAAACCAAACAACAAAACAGATATTCAATGCTTTAAGGGATTCTGCAACTTTTATTAAAGGTTCATAGAAGGGTTTAGCAGGCTTGCAAAACCACTCTATAATATAACCAAGAAAGACAAGAAATGGGAATGGAGAAAAACAGAACAAAAAGCATATGATGCCATTCAGACACATCTGACATCAGCACCAATACAGATACACTTCGACCCAAACTGAAGGACAATGATTGAAACGGATGCCTCGAAATATGTGTGTTCAGGCATATCATCGCAACAATGTGAAGACAGAAAATAGAGGCCAGTATCTTATCAATCCAAGACAATAACCCCCACAGAGTGCAACTACCACGTTGCAAACAAAGAACTATTAGCAATAGTTCCAGCATTAAAGGAATGGAGAAGATACATTCTGAACAACGACCATCCAGTCTGAGTTCTAACTGACCACAAGAATCTGGTCCCGTTCATGACTACGAAAGAACTGAACGACCGCCAGATAAGGTGGATGGAACGCCTCAGCAAATACAACTTCAAAATCGAATACCGACTGGGCAAAGAGAGCGGAAAGCTAGATGCTCTCACAAGAATTGCAAGTGACAAACCACAAACAAAAGAAGACAAAAGGATCAAACAACAAACAAGAACACTATTACCAAAAAACTACTTCGAGGCAATAGAGGTTATCCAATTTACATCGACAGAAGAAAAGGAAATCAAGAAGGAAAACGAAGGAGACAAAACAATTGAGGCAATAAGAGGAGCATTGAAGGAAGGAAAAAAGGAGATGAAAGGAATCACTCTAGGTTTATGCTAAGGGGAGGATGGAAACATGTAGTACGATAGAAAACAATGGATTCCGGAAGAAGAAATGATAAGAACAGACATCATACAATAACACCACGATATCCGAACAGCAGGATACGGAGGAACGGCAAAAACCACAGAATTCATCACGAGCTTATTCTATTGGCCAGGACTGCGCAAAGATGTCAAAAAATATGTCAAGAATTGCGACATATGCCAAAGGATGAAAACGGCTAAACACGCACCTTATGGATTACTGAAATAGAACGAAGTTTCCGAACGACCATGGGAAATAATTACTATGGATTTCATCATAGACCTACCATTATCAGAGAAATGCGATAGTATCCTGATCATGGTAGATCGTCTGACCAAAATGAGTCATTTCATTCTGGTCAGAAAAGATATAGACATGAGGGATTTTATAAAGACATTCTTCCAAGAAGTCTTCTAACTTCACAGCCTTCCAAAGAATATCATTACCGACCGAGGAACATTGTTCACATCAGGACTGTGGAAAAAAGTAACCGAATAAATGGGGATACAAAACAGGCTGAGCACAGCATTGCACACACAAATGAATGGACAAACTGAATGAGTGAACGCAATACTCGAACAATATTTACAGGCCTACATCAATTACCAACAAGATGATTGGTACAAACTGCTATCAATGGCCGAATTCGTATACAACAATGTTAAACAAGAAACAATTAGCATGCCACCCTTCTTCGCGAATTACGGACAACATCCACAAAGTCAGGCCACATATCATACAATAGTATAATACTAGATAAAACGGACATGGGAAAACTACACGAGATATTACAATACAAAATGAGTCAAGCACAACAACGGCAAAAAGAACAATACAATACACACTGAAGACTGGATCCAAACATACAACTGGGTGATAATGTATGGCTAATACCACACAATATCCATATGACGTGACCATCAAAGAAATTAGACTACAAGAAATTCAGGCCATTGAAAATACTAGAAAGAGTGGGCAACCGAGCTTATAAACTCAACCTTCCCCCCTCAATGCGAATATACAACACATTCCATATCTAACTCCTCGAATTACACAATCACAATTAGTTGCTATCACAAAAGGTTATTCCTCCTCCTCCGATTGAACTCAACGGAGAACCAGAATAGGAACTCAACCAGATAGTCGATTCTCGCTTCACCTACAGAAATCTACAATACCGAGCCAAGTGGACCAGTTATTTACTAGAACACAATAAAACTTGTTACTTCGCACACAACTTCGAACATGTACAAGATACTATCTCTACCTTCCACCAGCAATACCCAGGCAAGCCTTGTCCAGGTAACAATCACATCCAACTAAGACAAAGGCGAGGGAAAGGCTCCCACACCATTGCAACCACACAAGGGCTGGAGTGATAGCCTCCACCAAAGCACACTAACCAGCCGCAAATACTGATTCATGGGGCTGACTGATGATGAACTCCGGAAAAGGAAAAAACAAGCACAGCATAATGCCATGTCATGGATAGTATGCTACGATGATGGATGTCCCATACACTATGGGGACAAGGAAGGCTCAGGGTGGTTCCCGAGAGAAGACAAAAAGTATGATCCGTGCCCGGACCATGCCCTAAAGCACTGGAAATAGTGCTTCAACAACATGTTCAAGATGCACAGGATAAAGAAAGTCACTGCGGGATACTACCCACAGAAGAATGAAACAAAGAAAGAGTTGGAAGAAAAGGATACCACAATATGGTAGAGGGCTAGGTCTTTGAGGATGAGTCCCAGGGAGGGGGGAGCCTAAAATTCATCTACAGAGATGGAACCGGATAATAGAAGTCAGCACAGGCAAATCCAAGGACTCTGAGAACAACTGGGCCTAACTGTTAGGAATACCGAGATCCGATACCTAGGAACCACCCTAGGTAGGGTAACCTCTCCTGAAATCAAAATCTCAGGTCTCCAACACCCCCCTCCGGGCCCCTTACGGGGCCCGCGCGTCATCTTACATATCAATCTAAGTTGCGTCCTGTGAGTATTATACCACAGAATCGAAGGTGTTAAAATAACACTGTATACGTCACCGCCGTCCGTCCGACCGGAACCTGTTCGCGGGATATATAAGAGGGTACCTTCGGCTAGGTCTAGGAAGTATAACGGAGTGAATCTGTCAACTACCCAGAAAGTTACTAGGCTTCAAGAACGAGATATCTTTGGCATAGGCCACAAGTAACGGGACGTTTTCGCACAAAGAGATGATGATGAATAGTAAAGGATCTTAATGAAAGACCAATACATTCACATCCACCCTACGATAACCAGAAGAGTCTGGAACTCCTGAGAATACTACCATCGAACCCAATGAAGTTCGAGAAGTGTTACAACTAGGTTCCGGTACATACTGCAACCGAGGGGGTGACTCCCAAACCAGTGACAGTAACCAGAATCCTATTACCCACGGTAACCAAGGGTTACCGACCGAGGGATTATCTACCAACCCTATAGAAAGACTTCCTGCAGGAAAGTAGGAAGTCCTCCGGAAAAGATCTATTGGTTAGGTATGAAGTTATGAAGAGTTGAAGTTAGATGACCTAGAAAGTTGGTAATAACAACTATCTTCGCAGATGCAACCCGCAGACGAAACTGATCATTTCATCGACAAGGGAGACGATTGGAGCCAACACAGTTCGACTTGAGAATTGGGCCATTTGTCTAAAAAGACTCTCACCATCGGATAATTACTATTGGAAATAGCATGACTTCCAAATAGTCATATTATAATTATCAAAGAGGGTGTGATGATTTTCAGGGTCTCCCGGTGTTCGCAGCTTGGAAGAAAACCCGACGTTGCAAGTTATATTGGAAAAAGGTAAATGGTTGTATGTTAGTTAGATGTAGCCCGCGAACACTCAGATGCGGAATATAAATATCGAAGTGCCTCCCAAGCTTTAGACATCATCAAGCAACGGACAAGAGACCTTAACAATATAATATTGTTCTTACCATTTTACTTTACTTTACCCTACTTTACTTCGCTCTTAGTAGTCATAAACGAAACGAGTGAAGTCCGAGCCTTCCTAGACAATCTCCGTCTATAAAAACGAATCTCGATCGGCCTAGACAACTCTGAAGTCTATCGAGTTGTCTCCGCCTAACACTAACTGAGGCCCAATTTTGGTAAATGATAAAACGATCACGGAGCTGAGGCAGCTGAACAATGCCCAGCGGAGCACGATCAAGATGGTAAACCTCACCTTGGAAATAGTGAGGATAAGATGGCGGAAATCAGATGACAAGCTCAATAGGTTCTGGAGATCCTCGCGTTCAGTAGGACGGGAACTATTGAAACTTGGGAATAAAGCCTGATGGGACTCAGGCTTAGGGGGAGAGGAACTAATGTCACAAATGTGGCTTGGCACGGAAAAGGTTTTCAAATGACTCATGATTATGAGTCATAGGTATGTTATTGTTTCACACATATGACTTATTTGGGTCATCTGACTTATTATGTTATGATTTATTATGTTTCGCACATGACTCGATTATGAGTCCTGGGATGTATGTCTGGTGAGTATGCCTTGTGAGTGTAGCTTGCGGGTATGCCTTGCGCATATGATTTATGTTTTGCACATGACCTCGTTATGAGGTCATGGGTCTCATGCATATGACTTAGTCGAGTCATATGACTTGTTTATTGCATTATGATTGGTTTATAAGTTTTCACACATGACCTTGCTATGAGGCCATGGGTTTTGAGCGTGTGACCACTTTGGTCACATGACTAGTTTGTTATGATTTGGTTTTGCACATGTGACTACTTTGGGTCACATGATTATAGGCAGGAAGAATACTATATAAGGAGGCCGATGCGGCCAAGGAGGATAGGTTCTTCATGCTTTATTCTAAGTACTTTTCCTACTTATTACTTTAACAAATATAAAACACCTTTATAATCTTTATCTTTATTGCAACGTTATTGTTATGCCAAGGAAAGCTCTTCATGAAGAAGAGTTAGAGAAAGCTTCTGATAGGTATTCCCGATAGAAAACAAAGGTCTTGTACTATCGGTAACATAGGCAGAGGCCTAGTGCTATCGTAAGACTAAGGAAAGAAACAGAAGAAGAAGAGAAGTATCATTTCCCATCACCAAGAACTAACTATCTGAGGAGGGATCGTTACACTCCTATCATTAAAAAGATCAGTTTCATCACCGAGTTATATCTGTAGAGGTAGTCAGCAATTCAACCTTCCTAGGTCACAAACTTTAAACCTGTATAACTCTAGATCCAACCGACAGATGTCTCCTAGATGACTTACTGTTAATCCATAGGTAGCCATTCTACCAGATTGGCAGATAATCCCTCCATTGGCAAATCTGTAAAGTCCTGTTTGCAACATTCTTTGGTTGCCCACTTCAAAGCTCAATATCTTCTAGTCTAACTGACAGGTTTCTGTCCAGTGACTTTCCTCATGTAGTGGAGAAGTACTTCTAAGGGATAGAATCTTAATCCTACAGTCAGAGGTCCTCAATTGTCATGCAGAGAGCCTTGTACTTACAAGTAGTACTGGTAGGAAATAGCTCAATACCAGAAATAACTTTGACGACAACAGGAGTTAAACACGTGACTTTCTGAAAGATGTTATATGATATTTCTATTGAGTTATACAACTAAGATTGATATGTTTGATAATGTGAGGGCCTGTAAGAGGATCAGATGAAAGTGTTGGAGACCAGAGATTCCAATTCTGAGGGGAGTTATCCTGCTTAGGGTAGTTCCTAGGTATCGGATCTCATTACTCATAATATATGAATAGACCTATGGTCCTGAGATGGATTACTTAGAAAAAGATAAAGGAAATCTATTCTATTACGTACTATGGTACTACTTATGAGAATACAACTAAAATCAGATAGAAAGAAGTGTTGTCTCTCATGCTGACTTCAGCATTTAGTTATGATTAACCACATTCATTACACCTGCTACAGTAGTACTTGTTGTTGGAATTGGTATCAAGAGATAAAAACTTTGCAGTATAGGTCTTTCCTGTATAAAGTGATATTCAGAATAGTTACACTATCAAGTATATGCTGATATTATTTCTTGTAGGAGTGAAAAGATATTAGGCAGAGACAACCTGATAGACTTCAGAGTAGTTTAGGTCAACCAAAATTCGTTTCTGTAGAAGGAGATTGTCTAGGAAGGCTCGAATTATACTCGTTTCATCTATGACTACTAGGAGCAAAGTAAAGTGAGTAAAGTAGAGTGGAATCGTGAAGACAATATTATATTGTTATAGTCTCTTCTCCATTGCTTGATGATGTTTAGAAGCTTACGAGACACTTCGACATTTATATTCCATGTCTGAATGTTCATGGACTACATTTATCTATTATACAACTATGTACCTCTCTGATTATAACTCATAATGTCAGGTATTCTTCAAGGTGTGAACACTCAGAGACCCTGAAAATCACCACATCCTCTTTGGTAATTACAATATAGCTAACTGGAAATCACGCTATTCTCAACAGTAATTATCTGAGTGTCAGAGTCATTAGACTTTTGGCCTAGTTCTCAAGTCACACTGAGTTGGCCGTAATTGTCTCTGTCATTGATAAACTGATCAGTTTCATCTGCGGGTTGTGTCTGCGAAGGTAGTCGTAATTACAACCTTACTGGCTCGTCTGACTTCAAACCTCTATAACTCCATGTTCAACCTACAGATACTTTCTGAAAAACTTCCTAGTAATTTGCAGGAATCTATTCTACTGAATTGACAAATAATCCCTTCATTAGCAACCCTGAGTTTCACTGAATACTAGGATTTCAATTACCTTTCTAGTATTGGGAATTATTCTCCCCAACCACAGCGCATTCCTGAACCCAGTTGTAATACTTTGTAAAGTTTATTGGCTTCTGTGATAGTGTTCCTCAGAGTTCTAGACTCTTCTGATTATTACATGATGAGTGCCAATGTATTGGATGCTCATTGAGATCCTTTACTATTCGCTACCATCTCTTCATGCAAAAATGTCATATTACATACGGCCCGTGCCAAGAATGTCACATCATTGAACCTAGTAACTCTCTAAGTAGTTGACGGATTTACTCCATTCTACTTCTCAGACCTAGCCGAAGGTC